>NC_059192.1:18454414-18754414 GCF_020615455.1 Coregonus clupeaformis | reverse complement strand
CATGAAGCAGCTACCTGGATGAAGCAGGGCAGCCATTTTGTGCTAGAAGTCTCAATGAATAGGCTTTATAGTCTCACTGGGACAAGGGGATGGGAAGAGCAGTTTGAGAATGAAGCCAGGGTCCACGAATATACAGTACCAGTCAAAAGTTTGGACACCTACTCATTCAAGGGTTTTTCTTTATTTTTTACTATTTTCTACACTGTAGAATAATAGTGAAGACATCAAAACTATGAAATAACACATATGAAATCATGTAGTAACCAAAGAAGTGTTAAACAAATCAAAACATATTTTATATTTGAGATTCTTCAAAGTAGCCACCCTTTGCCTTGATGACAGCTTTGCACACTCTTTGCATTCTCTCAAACAGCTTCATGAGGAATGCTTTTCCAGCAGTATTGAGGGAGTTCCAACATATGCTGAGCACTTGTTGGCTGCTTTTCCTTCACTCTGCGATCCAACTCATCCCAAACCATCTCAATTGGGTTGATGTCGGGTGATTGTGGAGGCAAGGTCATCTGATGCAGCACTCCATCACACTCCTTGGTCAAATAGCCCTTACAGTAGTAGTGGTTTCTTTGCAGCAATTCGACCATGAAGGCCTGATTCACGCAGTTTCCTCTGAACTACTGATGTTGAGATGTGTCTGTGACTTGAACTCTGAGAAGCATTTATTTGGGCTGCAATCTGAGGTGCAGTTAACTCTAATGAACTTATCCTCTGCAGCAGAGGTAAACCTGGGTCTTCCTTTCCAGTGGCGGTCCTCATGAGAGCCAGTTTCATCACTGTACTTGAAGAAACATTCAAGGTTCTTGACATTTTCCGGATTGACTGACCTTCATGTCTTAAAGTAATGATAGACTGTAATTTCTCTTTGCTTATTTGAGCTGTTCTTGCCATAATATGGAATTTTACCAAATAGGGCTATCTTCTGCATACCTTGTCACAACACAACTGATTGGCTCAAATGCATTAAGTAGGAATGAAACACCACAAATTAACTTTTAACAAAGCACACCTGTTAATTGAAATGTATTCCAGGTGACTACCTCATGAAGCTGGTTGAGATAATGCCAAGAGTGTGCAAAGCTGTCATCAAGGCAAAGGGTGGCTAATTTGAAGAATCTCAAATATAAAATATATTTTGATTTGTTTAACACTTTTTTGGTTACTACATGATACCATATGTGTTATTTCATAGTTTGATGTCTTCACTATTATTCTACAATGTGAAAAATAGTAAAAATAAAGAAAAACCCTGGAATGAGTAGGTGTGTCCAAACCTTTGACTGGTACTGTATATATATACACTACCGTTCAAAAGTTTGGGGTCACTTAGAAATGTCCTTGTTTTCGAAAGAAAAGCAATTTTTTGGCCCATAAAAATAACATAAAATTGATCAGAAATACAGTGTAGACATTGTTAATGTTCTAAATCGCTATTGTAGCTGAAAACTGCAGATTTTTTATGGAATATCTACAAAGGCGTACAGAGGCCCATTATCAGCAACCATCAGTCCTGTGTTCCAATGGCACGTTGTGTTTGCTAATCCAAGTTTCTCATTTTAAAATGCTAATTGATCATTAGAAAACCCTTTTGCAATTATATTAGCACAGCTGAAAACTGTTGTGCTGATTAAAGAAGCAATAAAACTGTCCTTCTTGAGACTAGTTGAGTATCTGGAGCATCAGCAATTGTGGGTTTGATTACAGGCTCAAAATGGCCAGAAACAAATAACTTTCTTCTGAAACTCGTCAGTCTATTCTTGTTCTGAGAAATGAAGGCTATTCCATGCGAGAAATTGCCAAGAAACTGAAGATCTCGTACAACGCTGTGTACTACTCCCTTCATAGAACAGCGCAAACTGGCTCTAACCAGATTAGAAAGAGGAGTGGGAGGCCCCGGTGCACAACTGAGCAAGAGGACAAATACATTAGAGTGTCTAGTTTGAGAAACAGGCGCCTCACAGGTCCTCAACTGGCAGCTTCATTAAATAGTACCCGTAAAACACCAGTCTCAATGTCAACAGTGAAGAGGTGACTCCGGGATGCTGACCTTCTAGACAGAGTTGCAAAGAAAAGCCATATCTCAGACAGCCCATCTTAATCTTTATTTTTATTGGCCAGTCTGAGACACTGTATTTCTGATCAATTTTATGTTATTTTGATGGACAAAAATGTTTGCTTTTCTTTCGAAAACAAGGACCCCAAACTTTTGAACGGTAGTGTATATACAGCTTCGGAAAAAATTAAGAGACCACTGCAAAATTATCAGTTTCTCTGGTTTTACTATTTATAGGTATGTGTTTGGGTAAAAATAACATTTTTGTTTTGTTCTATAAACTACTGACAACATTTCTCCCAAATTCCAAATAAAAATATTGTCATTTAGAGCATTTATTTGCAGAAAATGACAACTGGTCAAAATAACAAAAAATATGCAGTTTTGTCAGACCTCGAATAATGCAAAGAAAATAAGTTCATGTTCATTTTTAAACAACACAATAGTAATGTTTTAACTTAGGAAGAATTCAGAAATCAATATTTGGTGGAATAACCCTGATTTTCAATCATAGTTTTCATGCATCTTGGCATACTCTCCACCAGTCTTTCACATTGATGTTGGGTGACTTTATGCCACTTCTGGCGCAAAAATTCAAGCAGCTCGGCTTTGTTTGATGGCTTGTGACCATCCATCTTCCTCTTGATCACATTCCAGAAGTTTTCAATGGGGTTCAGGTCTGGAGATTGGGCTGGCCATGACAGGGTCTTGATCTGGTGGTCCTCTATCCACACCTTGATTGACCTGGCTGTGTGGCATGGCACATTGTCCTGCTGGAAAAACCAATCCTCAGAGTTGGGGAACAATGTCAGAGCAAAAGGAAGCAAGTTTTCTTCCAGGACAACCTTGTACGTGGTTTGATTCATGTGTCCTTCACAAAGACACATCTTCCCGATTCCAGCTTTGCTGAAGCACCCCCAGATCATCACCGATCCTCCACCAAATTTCACAGTGGGTGCGAGACACTGTGGCTTGTAGGCCTTTCCAGGTCTCTGTCTAACCATTAGGCGACCATGTGTTGGGCAAAGCTGAAAATTGGACTCATCAGAGAAGATGACCTTACTCCAGTCCTCTACGGTCCAATACTTATGGTCTTTTGCAAACCTCAGCCTGGCTCTTCTTTGCTTCTCATTGATTAAGGGCTTTTTTCTAGCTTTGCACGACTTCAGCCCTGCCCCTAGGAGCCTGTTTCGAACCATCCTCGCTGTGCACTTCACCCCAGCTGCCGTTTGCCATTCTTTTTGTAAGTCACTTGATGTTATCATACGGTTGTTGAGTGACATTCGAATGAGTTGGCGGTCATCCCGGTCAGTAGAGAGTCGTTTTCGCCCTCTGCCGGTCTGTAGCTTTGTTGTCCCCAATGTCTGCTGCTTGACCTTGTTCTTATGAACCGCCGTCTTTTACATTTTAAGGATGGAAGCAACCTGACGCTCACTGTATCCCTCTGCCAGTAAAGCCAGAATTGAACCCTTCATTTCCTCACTCAAAACGTTCCTTTTCAACTCTTTTGGCATGGTCAATAGTTATTTTTTGATGAATATTACTTTTGAGGAACTATTAGCACTGTTTTTGCCATCCAGCTGGTCCTATTGCAAGAGGATAGTGATGACCACAGCAGTGGTTTTTATACTTTTCCTTGTTAAATAAGATTTGGTTCATGTGATCACCTAATCAGTACCTAATTCAGTAGAATGAGGTGTGCCTGTGTTGGAATTCAACAGACACTGGAATGGAATGGCTGTCATACATGTAGATATGCTGATTTAAGAAACATTTGCAGTGGTCTCTTATTTTTTTCCACAGCTTGTATATCAAGTGTCTCAGAGTAGGTGTGCTCATTTAGGAACAGTTTAGCCTTTTAGATCACAATAAATACAGTTATTAGTACAGGAAGGATCTGATCCCAGATCAGCACTCCTATTCTGAGATGCTTGATACTGTATATACGGGCCTTGGTCTACAGTGAGCCTACATGCTTGGCAGTGTTAGATAAAGCTCCTCTCTAACTGATTAGAAACTGTGTGTTTGTGCCTTCACCACTGATTCTGTAATACAATCAATGAGACGGTAATTGAAATATGCACAATGATACCTCAGCACAATTAGTTGATTACATTTCTACATCTGTACATGCTGAAGAGACAGGATAGAGAAACAGAGGAATTGGTTTGCTCACGCATTAAGCTCACTTTAATATATATGAAGTTAGTTTGATGTAAAAATCTGACTGTCTCAGTCCCCTGCTGCTGAAACGAACCAAGCTGCTGGAGAAAAATATCATCCCTCTTATAAAGAGGAGTGCATATTGCCTGAAGTTTGCAGCAAACATGTTATGTGGAATGACAACAGAGGCAAAGCCTCCGCTTTTATGCTAACTAGAACTTTGGATTTAACAATCATTCACACGTTACAGCCCTCTTTTAACACTCTATCTCTCCGAGTGCTATGATAATCATCTCCTTATGTATTATGTACAGACCTAACCTCACATCACATTCGCCCATGTTATGATGACACACAATATAAACAATTGATGTTTTAGGCTAATTACATGGGTTATTACTCTGTTTCCAGTGCTTTGTCAACATCACAACTTCACGTCCAACCATTTAAGAAAGTGCTTAGCCAGCAGCCAGCAGCCAGCAGCCAGCAGTGCTTGATAAAAGAAAGACAGGCATTGTCCTCATGAGCACAGAGAATCTTGTTTAGTTGTTTTACATGTCTGCCTGCATCATATTTTGCATAGATTCCATCCCAGGGCTGGCTAATAGGTGCAAATGACGCCAGATGTCCCCCCTCGTTCGATGCCTCGGCGCCCAGCCGCCCAGCCGATGGCTGAGCACTGCAAACAGGAAAACAACTTGGCTGACTAGCCCTCGCTCCCTCCCTCAGCCAACCTCATCTATTCTCCTACAGATCCAGGCCTTAAATACGTAATGCCCTTTTCAATAATGTATGGTTGTGTATTGGCCACAATTTGGACTTGGACGGGCGAGTTACAAAACAGATTGCAGAAGTGTGTAGAACACGGTTATGAAATTATGTGTGTGTGTGTGGGGGGGTGCGTGCGTGGGTGGGTACAGCATGTGAAAGCCACAAAAGTATTAAAGCACCACAGTGTTTCATAGCAGCATGAATATCACACGGCTGTAGTTGAAGTGGCACTATCTTCAGAGAATGCCCAGGTTGCCCAGAGAATGTACCCAGCTGGTAATGACATGGATTTTCACCCCAGGCTGACTCAGCACAGTAAATATGCTTTGGGAAATATAATCCTTCTTCCTCCTCTTGCTCTTTGTGTCCCTGTTCCCCCTGAAGCCGCCAGCGGCCGATTAATGTAGATGCATTCATGATATGCACACATCTGTTTATGGCAATAACGTTTCACAATGGGGGATGGGTGGGGGGTGGTCATCCCAGAGCAGCGTGTGCCTCACAGATAATTGCTTAACTGTGTGACCACGGCCCCTGTCTCCACCAGGCTCCTTAATAGAATACTGTCAATCTCCCCCATCCATCCCTCCGTTGCTGCTTTCTCTGCCTTCTCATCCCTCTGTTCTCCTGCCTTCTCATCCCTCTATTCTCCTGCCTTCTTCTCCCTCTGTTCTCCTGCCTTCTCATCCCTCTGTTCTCCTGCCTTCTCATTCCTCTGTTCTCCTGCCTTCTCCTCCCTCTGTTCTTCTGCCTTCTCATCCCTCTGTTCTCCTGCCTTCTCATCCCTCTGTTCTCCTGCCTTCTCATCCCTCTGTTCTCCTGCCTTCTCATCCCTCTGTTCTCCTGCCTTCTCATCCCTCTGTTCTCCTGCCTTCTCCTCCCTCTGTTCTCCTGCCTTCTCATCCCTCTGTTCTCCTGCCTTCTCCTCCCTCTGTTCTCATGCCTTCTCATCCCTCTGTTCTCCTGCCTTCTCATCCCTCTGTTCTCCTGCCTTCTCCTCCCTCTGTTCTCCTGCCTTCTCATCCCTCTGTTCTCCTGCCTTCTCCTCCCTCTGTTCTCCTGCCTTCTCCTCCCTCTGTTCTCCTGCCTTCTCATCTCTCTGTTCTCCTGCCTTCTCCTCCTTCAGCAAACGTCCCTCCACAGCCATTGAAGACAGATTAGATGTGTAAACTGCTGATATAATGCATTTAGCAGAAGACTTCCTTTGATACGAGGAGGCCTTACGAAGTCTTACCAAGCACAAAACGGGAACTTGAGTAATCTGGGTATACACACATAGCTGCCGGTTACAATGGGATGCGTTGTTTCATCTCGAGTCGCTCACAGATGTCAATTTGATGCCGGAACATGTCGGATGTGGAAGTGTGCTGAAACAATAGCTGCATCTCTCTCTCTCTCTCTCTCCCTCTCTCTCTCTCTCTCTCTCTCTCTCTCTCTCTCTCTCTCTCTCTCTCTCTCTCTCTCTCTCTCTCTCTCTCTCTCTCTCTCTCTCTCTCTCTCTCTCTCTCTCTCTCTCTCTCTCTCCCTCTCTCCCTCCCTCTCTCCTCTCCTTCTCTCTCTCTCTTTCAAGCAGTCATACTGTATCACAATCTTTGATGAATGATGGCACCTCACCTAAAAGCACTCATGGTTCTTTTGTTCTCCCACCAGTGTTGTGGTGTCTTGCATTACAAAAGACATCGCAGGCTTTCAGAGGAGAAGAGATCAGTGTCTTCAGCAAGTCTTCAGAACAATATTGTATGTGCGGTTTTCTACAAGGTTAAGAGTGAGAACCACTGTACTAACTCAGCCACAGAAACGTTTGTGCACCCCCACATTTTCTTTTCAAAGGTATGGAGAAACAGAATGAAGACAAGAAGCTGGTATGACAAAGGATGATGAATATACATGATGAACAGTCTCACATTGCAAAACAAAGGCCAACACACAAGCTGTATTCAACCATCAGATCTACAGCGCCGCATCCACACAATGAATCATACTGTAGTAGTATCCACGGAGCTGTTTTCGTTTGGGATCTGTGTCATCGTACAGGCATATGGGATCATATTACTCAGGTGATGGCGAGCTAATTCTAAATATTCCTGACAACATTGCGAATACAAAACACAATTAATCACCTTATTCCAGTCATGTAGGAAGGCTAAAAACGTGAACTAATGTAAACCAATAAATCCTAGCCGGTTAGTAGAGTGGTTAATTGCCAGAAGAGACAGCCTGGTTGGTCTCTGAAGCCAAGAAATATAAATGACTGTACACTCCTCACATTGTGTTTACCCACGGTGTGTGAAGGAGAGGAGTGGATGTTGCAGGGGCACCTCCTGGAGGGAACAGACCTCCACCCCCACATCTCCTCCTGGCTGCACCCCTCCTGCTCCTCTCTCCCACACCTCTTCATCCATCTCTCCTTCAGTTCTTTATGTGTTGTGGCGGTGGCAGAGTGGCGCTCCCCTCCCCCTGGTTTGGTCCTGCAGCAGGAGGCCCATGCTGATTAATAGAGTCAGGCTTTCTTTCTGTTCCGGAAGATACGTTTTGTAAATGTTTGGACAGGCCCTTGCAGTATGACTGAGTGTGAGGGAGCTGTTGGGGCCCAGTGAAGGTGTCTGCCTAGAGACGGGAGGGAGCACCGAGGGCCGAGTGGGGACTAGAGGACGGGTGGGCGGGGGAGGGCCTGGTGCTGGGGCTGGGGCCCTCCTCTTGGGGCTGTGGCTGGGGCTGATGGGGCTGCTGGGCCTCTAGCCTGGAGGCAGTGAGGCAGAAAGGAAAAACACTGAGCTTTACTAATGTTTCTGTCAACAAGGACCTAGCTGCACTGCGCTGGCTAGAAGACCAGAAGCAGCAATACATCCTGGAGTATCTTTATGAGTGGGTAAACAAGTGGCCATTAAGGGCCTATAGGAAAGCACCCTGCTCAAACACTGATAAAACAACACACAGTTAATTTGTTTTCATTACTTTTTTGGTTCATTATTTACGGCCGTGGCCCAAGCTTCTCTTTTTACTCATAGTTCCATAGTTGGCACTCAGCTAATTAATTGACCTTATTTTGAGTGTGAGAAATGTTCATACACGGCAGTGCGCATTTCCAATTTAAGGCCCAATGGAAAACAAATTGGTCTGTCAACGCAAATTGTTCTCGGTCACTGGCGGGGAAGGGGGGGACGGGGAGGGGGTGATATGCACAAATGCACCCAAGATTCAACTGGGGGACATCATCAATAGAGAGAGGCTTCAGAACCCGACTCACCATCATGGACGGTAATTGGATTTTGAATTAAAAATCCCAACACATTGATTAGCAAGGCCATTAGATCAGCTGGTGAGAAAATTGGGCAGGACCTACTACCCCCGTGTCAGGCATGAGAGTGCGCCTTAGATAAAGTGGTGAATTGAAATATGCCAATGTCAACGACACACATGACTGGGCAAATCCCTAGTGTTAATCTGTTTGATAAAACTCCCCCAGCAGCATGAGAAACTTGATTTCTCTCTTATTCATGTGACACTTTCACATTCAAGGCCTCTTGAGAAAGGAGAGAGAGAGATCGAGAGAGAGATAATGAACAATAGAGAGACGGAGAGACAGAGAGCAAAAGAGAGAGAGACGGACGGACAGACGGATGAACAGACAGACAGAGACAGACACAGACAAATAGAGAAACTCCATTCTGACGTTTTTCACTTTCAAGGCCTCTTGAGTACAGAGAGAGAGAGAGAGAGAGAGATAACGTCTATCTTCCTGCACTAATCATGATGAAGGAAAGTAAGAGAGTCTCCATGGGGTGCTCCTTGCCACCCTGCTCCAGTTTAGAGGAGAGGAGAGCACCATGGGTGTCTGGGTGTGGAGGAGGGTAAGGAGAGCTCATCAGACTAGACGTCTGGGAATCAAGACACCAACGGGGGCTAATTGTAGTGTGGAGGAGTGGAAGGAGAGGTTAGGTCACTTTGAGGGCAGAGACCCCGTGGGTTCTTCTCTATCAGCGCAGCAGAGGAAACATCTTGTTTCTAGTTCAGAGGCTCTAACTCCTGGTTCGAGGACTGGCACCGGCACTGGCCCCAAAGATGTTGCTGAACAGTCCGTCAGATAACTAACTGGAGGGGAATTAGAACTTGAAGGAGAACTATAGCTTGTCGGTCCCTGGGATCAGAAATGTTGAGAAACACTGCTCTCTGCTCCAAAAACCAACAGTGATGATTTTCCTTGGCCAGTAAACAATGGAGTGCCAATTTAACCCACAGAGAAAACATCCCATTGATCTGATCAATGGATCTCAGTCAGAAACTACAAAGACACTGCAGTCTTCTCCAATGACAGGTCACACACCCATGAACAGACTCATAACCATACGAATCAGAACGCCTTACCCCATGGAGACAATCAGCATGCATTACTTTCAGGGTACTTCCTTTTCACATAATATTTTACACATAAAAACGTCTGTAAAATCAACTGCGTATGCATATGTAAAGTGTGTTACACATACAGTATATCTATACTAGTAACTGAATCTGCTTACCGGTAACTTGAAAGGCTGTGTGGATGATCCATGCCCCCTCCCCTTCTTCTCATAGTCATCCTCCACAAATGGAGTGGGGCGCCAGGCAGCCCTGCAAGCTGCTCCCCCCTATCTCCCCCTCTCCTCCTTTCCTCTCCTCCTCTCCTCTCCTCTCCTCCTTCTCCTCCCTTCCCCCTCTCACCTGTGAATTACTGTCTGCACTTCGCTCTACACGCGGCGCTACAACGGGCAATGTCAGAGAGCCAGGAGAAGAACGTTAAATCTGCTAACATCCCCACACTCTGTTTCATGCCCAGTTGGGCAGCTGACGGCTCCACGGGCCCCTGGCACTCCAGCTAGCACTAGCCAGCCGGTCTGGACCAGGAAGTGGCCAACGGTGGGACTCTGTCACGGGGGCCTGAGGAGAATGTAGTGTATGTAAGGAGCTCACATGTAAGGGGCTCACATTATGCCATAGCCAGGGGGGAAATGACATAGGTGCTATCTAGAAACTAAAAGGGTTCTTCGGCTGTCCCCATAGGAGAACCCTTTGAAGAACCCTTTTTGGTTCTAGGTAGAATCCTTTTGGGGTCCATGTAGAACCCTTCCCACTGGGCACACACTGGTTGAATCAACGTTGTTTCCACGTCATTTCAACGAAATTACGCTGAACCAACGTGGAATAGATGTTGAATAGATTTTTGCAAATTTTAGCTGTTATACATTTTTACAACATAAAGACAATTTTGACTCTGCAGTTGGCCCATCTAGTGGAAATCGCTCAGCTCTGCCTCCAGGACAATATTCACCCCAATAAACGTCAACCTGCTGAAATAGCACATTGTTCTCTATAGTGCACTACCTTTTAACATGAACACTGTGGACAATGTAGGGAATAGGGTACCATTTTGGACACATCCATTGTCTCCGGGGAAGATTCTAGAACTCAGTGGAACTCTTCTGTCACTGCGCCTTCCAATGAAGACCAGTAAATGCAGCAGTATGCATGATAGACAGCTATGACACAAAGTGTAAAGACATCATCATATCTGTATCGATTGGCCTTCTCCTTGTGTGAAGTCATCCATGTCAATCTGTGGTAAGTAGTATGACAGGCCCTATTAGACTGTTACTAGCAGAAGATGGCTCAATCTGAAAGTATTTGCGGCTGAGGCAAGATTATCCACCGTCTAAATCCACAACATCACTAACTCCCAATATAAAGTGACCAAACTACTACCTTTCTAAGCATATGCAAGCATGCACTTGGGCTCTCACTCAACATGACTTACTCAAAACGAAAAGGCCCCAAACACTACCTCTCCAAACACTACCTCTCCAAACACTACCTCTCCAAACACTACGTCCCCAAACATTACCTCTCCAAACACTACCTCTCCAAACACTACCTCCCCAAACACTATCTCTCCAAACACTACCTCTCCAAACACTACCTCTCCAAACACTACCTCCCCAAACACTACCTCCCCAAACACTACCTCTCCAAACACTACCTCTCCAAACACTACCTCCCCAAACACTACCTCCCCAAACACTACCTCACCAAACACTACCTCTCCAAACACTACCTCTCCAAACACTACCTCCCCAAACACTACCTCACCAAACACTACCTCTCCAAACAAATACAAGGCTCAGCAGCATGGGTTCTCACATTGTCTTTGACTAGGACAGAAAGGACCAGGGGAGTAGTGTGGCTTCTGTATTCCTAAGTATTAAACCCGAGTCATGTTGTAAAATAATTAGTGTGGGGATTGGCTAGACACATGATTATATAGCACATTATCTGAGCAGATAAGAACAAATTTTCAAAGTACTTAATTTGCTCCGTGTTTCACATTCACAAGAACATCTCAAATCCCCCCATTACTATGCATAGAGTCAGAGTGGAGAACAGGCTTATTGCCGCAGCGTATCGACACACTCTGTGACCATCACGTAAATGTTGTCATTGGTGGCACCCTGGTGTGCTGTGTCCTGGGGGACCAAGCTCGGCCTGCAGTCTTTGGGCTGTTAATGTAAAGGGCAGTCCACTGTTACGGCTCAAAGTTTCGACTTTACCCAGACTTTGCGTCCCATTCATTAGGCCTACAATCCTGATGTGACTTTGTGTTAAACCAATTCTGTTGTACAGGCTAGGCTACTTTTAACGCTGATCATAACACTGATATTTATACCAAACGGTTACTTGTGTTCCCCAATTCACTGGGTATATCGAGCTAATGGCATTTAAGTTAGAGACTTCACATCCCATATAGTAGCAGTTGTTGTAATGTGGAACAGATTGAAGGCAGCAAGGTGGCAATAAGTAGGAGCAACACTAGAGCAGCGGGGCCTGTTTTGAAGTATAGTCTGGGCTGAAGGGGCTGACACATACTGCATAACTACTAATTTACTGCCTATTACCCAATGCTGCCTCTCCCTGGAGTAATACAGTGCCATTAGGCACAGAGCAGAGGGAGCAGGGAGAGAGCAGGGGGAGAGAGCAGGGGGAGAAAAGGGGGGGAGAACAGGGGGAGAACAGAGGGAGAACAGAGGGAGAACAGGGGGAGAACAGAGGGAGAACAGGGGGAGAACAGAGGGAGAACAGGGGGAGAACAGAGGGAGAACAGGGGGAGAACAGGAAGAGAACAGAGGGAGAACAGGGGGAGAACAGAGGGAGAACAGGGGGAGAACAGGGGGAGAACAGAGGGAGAACAGAGGGAGAACAGGGGGAGAACAGAGGGAGAACAGAGGGAGAACAGGGGGAGAACACGGGGAGAACAGGGGGTGAACAGAGGGAGAACAGGGGGTGAACAGAGGGAGAACAGGGGGAGAACAGAGGGAGAACAGGGGGAGAACAGAGGGAGAACGGGGGAGAACGGGGGAGAGCAGGGGGAGAACAGAGGGAGAACAGGGGGAGAACAGGGGGAGAACAGAGGGAGAACAGGGGGAGAACAGAGGGAGAACGGGGGAGAGCAGGGGGAGAACAGAGGGAGAACAGGGGAGAACAGGGGGAGAACAGAGGGAGAACAGGGGGAGAACACGGGGAGAGCAGGGGGAGAACAGAGGGAGAACAGGGGGAGAACAGAGGGAGAACAGGGGGAGAACAGAGGGAGAACAGAGGGAGAACAGGGGGAGAACAGGGGGAGAACAGGGGGAGAACAGAGGGAGAACAGGGGGAGAACAGAGGGAGAACAGGGGGAGAACAGAGGGAGAACAGGGGGAGAACAGAGGGAGAAGAGGGGGAGAACAGGGGGAGAACAGGGGGAGAAAGAAGAGAAACAGGGGCAGGAAGTAGGAGCAGGGCCTAACAAAAGGATAGTCCCCAGTGTGCTCCGATTAAGGCCAGCAGCACTGCCTCTCAATTAGAGAGTGAGCAATGGAGCAAAGGAGCAAACACACACACACACACAGAGATATACAGACAAACATACACACACACATATACAGACAAACACACACACACAGATATACAGACAAACACACCTACACAGATATACAGACAAACACACCTACACAGATATACAGATAAACACGCACAGACACGTTGTTTTCTCTCTTCAAATCAACACAGCTGGCCCACTACACTACACGTTATTGAGGCAGATGCTATTTCTGCAACATAAACATGTAATATTTGATCTCTCCACAGCTCAGCAACACACAGCAGCTTTTCAACAACATGACACAGAATACTAAAGACGTGATGCTCACACAGAGATTAAAGTAACTACGACCATGTACTGTGAATACCACAGGAGGCTGGTGAGGGGAGGACAGGCTCATAGTAATGTCTGGAATGGAGGGAATGGAATGGCATCAAAGACATGGAAACCACGTCGTTCCAGCCATTACTATGAGCCCGTCCTCCCCAATTAAAGTGCCACCAACCGCCTGTGGTGAACACTGATATCCATGCACATAACCCTTTGGAGCTCCTCCCCTTGAGAAAACATAGAATTTGAATAAAAAATAAACACAGACTAATTGGTTAATTAGGGGTTGTTCTTTATGGTGGAAGCCTTGGATCTCCTGGGGGGTACAGTACACAGCCTGGGTAATCGCATCGTGTCATTCACAGCACTAACACATTAATAACCCGACTCTGTGGCACAGCCGAATCCATTAGTGGAAACTATAAAGCAATTTTTCCTCCTAGCATTCGAAGGAGGAAACGCCCACTTTCCCTGCAGCGCTGCGCGGGCGCCCCTCCCTCCCCCCAAACCATTCAAAAATAATTACATTCTATAAAGCAGAACAGATTTCATAAAAAACAACCAGTGCAAATAGCCTGCCTTTCTCTGCCTCCAGGGGAAGGGATAGGGCGGGGAAGAGGAGGCTGGGGGAGTGGGAGGGCAGAGGGTACGATTGATTAAACAATATGAACTGGCCCCAGCATATGGCCCTGAGAAACCCATTTTCCATTTGTTCATCATAAAAGTGTTTGACCACAAATAAAACGTCCCATCGGCCGGTCAGTTGATACGTGGAGGATGTGCACACAGAGAGAGAGAGAGAGAGAGAGAGAGAGAGAGAGAGAGAGAGAGAGAGAGAGAGAGAGAGAGAGAGAGAGAGAGAGAGAGAGAGAGAAAGAAAGAGAGAGAGAGAGAGAGAGAGAGAGAGAGAGAGAGAGAGAGAGAGAGAGAGAGAGAGAGAGAGAGAAAGAAAGAAAGAAAGAAAGAAAGAGAGAGAGAGAGAGAGAGAGAGAGAGAAAGAAAGAGAGAGAGAGAGAGAGAGAGAGAGAGAGAGAGAGAGAGAGAGAGAGAGAGAGAAAGAAAGAGAGAGAGAGAGAGAGAGAGAGAGAGAGAGAGATTGAGTGAGAGTGAAAGTAAAAGTGAAAGAGAAAGAGAGACACACACAGGGAGACAGAGAGAGAAGGGGATACTGGAGAGAATAGAGCATGAATGAAGGAACAGAGACACAAGAAACACGTTGAGGCACAGACACACACAGTGTGTAAGAGCAGAAAAAGGCACAGCCATGGAAACAGCCAGATCCAACCAGTTGGAGAAGTACATCTTGTCACACACACATATCATGGTGCTCAGATCCAGAGCTGAAATCCCACTTCCCAGGGCTCTGGGGAGACAGGTGGAGATTCATGTCATAGCAGCCTCAGTGACAGAGATACATTTCCCTGATAAACAGTCCTGAAGTCACTCGCTGCATGTTAGCCCTAATATCCACTGTCAGGGGGAACTTTTTAATGCGATTAGCTAGGGACTGCTGCTTCCAGTTAGGGATGCATTTGCCGTTTCTGGCAGGGGGTATTGGAATTCAATTAGCCCCTATGACTCTTCTCTGCATGCCCCCCCTCCACCTCACTCACTCTCACACACACAAACACAGGTGCAAACACGCACACACACACACACACAAATACCCACAACAAACTGATAAATTACACAGGGAGAGAGGATGGAGGAGAGGGAGGGAGGGAGGATGGAGGGAGGGTTGAGGCTGAGTGGAGGAGAGGGAGGGAGGATGGAAAGAGGATGGAGGAGAGGGAGGGAGGGAGGATGGAGGGAGGATGAGGTTGGGTGGAGGAGAGGGAGGGAGGATGGAAAGAGGATGGAGGAGAGGGAGGGAGGATGGAGGGAGGATAAGGCTGGGTGGAGGAGAGGGAGGGAGGGACAATCTCTGGCACAACAAGGTCTCATAGTTTCCCTTCGAAATTCGACGAATTATGGTTGAACGTCTATTCATTCCGTGTGGTTACAGGGTTAATTCCGTGTGGTTACAGGGTTAAAACAGAAACAACTCAAAGGTTAACAGTTTAGGCATTAATCCTGAGTGGTTAAGGTCAGGGCTATGGTTTGGGGAAGGCTTAAAACAAAATCATTAAAAATGACGAGCTATTAATATCAAGTATCATCAGTATTCTTAGTATTCTCGCGGCTTGTTAGAGCATTGTGAATTGCTGTAGTGCAGTGTTCTGAGCAGCGCGCTTCGGCTCAGCATGACGAATTCGCTCCGAGCTTGCTGGGCAATCGTTTTTCAATTTTTTTTGTGAGCGACGTTCTCAGGACCTTTACGAACATCCAAAAACAAAGTCTATTTCTAGTGATCAGGCTGCTCTGGCATGTCCTCCATCTTCTGTAGGAATCTCCTACATTGTTGACTTACTCCCCGACACGCACACACACACACACACACACACACACATGCACACTGTCCTCCAACCCGTTTATCTCCTTCGTTAGACCAGAGTTTCTCTCAACATGACAGGTAGCTCGTATCCCAAGATGCACTATTTGTTTATATATGGTGCCCCCACCCGGGATATGATCGCCTGCATTAGACCAAATGAAATAATGGAGTATGGTGTTCACTGTGTGCACTTTACTGTAAGTTTATGGAAGACATACACCATGGAGTTAATTTAGTGTGTGTGTTTGTATGTGTGTGTGTGTGTGTGTGTGTGTGTGTGTGTGTGTGTGTGTGTGTGTGTGTGTGTGCGTGTGTGTGTGTGTGTTTGTGTGTGTGTTTGTGTGTGTGTGTGTGTGTTAAGGTGATGCCAGTCATACAGGCCCCAGACCCCCCCCCGAGGAGCCTGTGGAGAATCAGGATAAAAGTTGCTTATGCATGGGTGAACCTCAACTGAGCTACCTTGCGGGATCTGGGAAGTCTTGTAAACACAGCTTGTTAATTTGTTTGTGCCAGGAGCGATACGCGTCAGCCCTTCATCACCTTACTTTGACAGCCTCTGCCTCGCGACTCCCCAAGGGGCCAGGCTGTCGGCCCGCCACAACTTCAAAGCGCCTGTCACATGGTCACCTGGGCGATTTAAAATCTGGTCCAGGGCAAGTGCCCGGTTTTTGAACACAAAATACTTTATGTGGTGGATACTATGTGACACTGCAACTTTGTTGTGATAGCCGGAGAGTCTATCTACTCCCCTCATTGGCATTCGGCACTCTCAATACATTACATGCATGGCCGCTCAGCTCATGTGACGCTGGCATGCGAGAGAGAGAGAGAGAGAGAGAGAGAGAGAGAGAGAGAGAGAGAGAGAGAGAGAGAGAGAGAGAGAGAGAGAGAGAGAGAGAGAGAGAGAGAGAGAGAGAGAGAGAGAGAGAGAGAGAGAGAGAGAGAGAGAGAGAGAGAGAGAGAGAGAGAGAGAGAGAGGTGTGAGCATGATAGAGGTAAGGGGCTGCCACGACCAGCTGCTGGCCCTTTATTTTCTTCCCCTGCCAGGGTTCTCCTTCTCTCAGTGGGACAACCACAACATTAGTGTGCTCTGTTCAAAGACCCATGTGTTAACTGGGCGTGCAGGGGGGCAATGGGGTGTCATGACCAGGGTAAATGTTTAGGCGCCGTGCTGGGCTAAAACACACTGTTCTGTACCTTCATGACCCCACAAACTGTTCTACACAGCACACAGATTTTGAAGGACCAGTCCAATATCATGACTGGAGATGCACTTGTCACTTAAGCATTAGCTCGCTAGCTATAGCCTACAATATACTAGCTAGCTATAGTCTACCATAAGCTAGTTAGTTATAGCCAACCATAGGTTAGCTAGCTATAGTCTACCATAAGCTAGCTAGCTATAGCCTACCATTAGCTAGATAGCTATAGCCAACCATAGGCTAACTAGCTATAGCCTACCATTAGCTAGATAGCTATAGCCTACCATAACTGTGTCTGAGTCTCGCCTAAAAGGAACCTTGTTAGCACCAGCACTGACTGAAGCCCAAAATGAGCAAGTCATGCAACATTCACAGCTGGCTGAGTGGCTGACTAGGCTGGCTGGATTCTCGTCCTCCTCCTGTGATTGTTGTACTAATAAGATGGGGTTAAGTCCCTTTTTCTTTTATGAACGATTAGTTCTGGCTGAAGAGCTGTTAATGTCTAAGAGCTGTGGTGATAAAACCCTACGATGCCATTATTGTAATATGGAACACATAAGGGAGGCTGAGTGGAGCCATAAGGTGATGCAAAGGAGAGACAGTGGGATGAAACAGCACCATGTTTCACTTGGATAGATTCACCCTCCTGATAGGTCAGGCAGTGGCAATTTATCTACTGTACCAAAGGCTGTGTCCGACACTTCCTTAGTTCTTTCTCTCGACCTGGGCACGTTTGGCATAATAACGACTTGTAATGGAGCCCAAGTGTAAAATAAAAACGACATAATTTGCATTCCTAAAATAAAGGCAATGGGTGGACAGGGCAGAGAGAGAGGCAATGTGGGGTCGGTGGTGGGGCAGGCCGGGCTTTGTCATGACATAAAGTTAGCCTTCATGAGTCGCTGGCCTGAGACGGCACTACCTAAGCCCCTCGTAAATCTAGCTGCCCCAGACTGAGGTGGGGAAAAAAGACAAATGGGCCACAGTAACACAGTACTTAGGGGATATTAGAGTTTTACTCTAGCAGATAAACCCTATAAAGTTAATGGCGGGGGCAATGAATCGATGGATGCTTAGATTACCAAAGGTTGCATGGTCATCTCTGTACGGTCGAGACTACGATCCCTGAGAATACAGAATTAATTAAAACACACACATACACTCACACACAGGCATAGGATGCATCTCGTCAGAATGCAGTGGTGTAAAGTACTTTAGTAAAAATACTTTGAAGTACTACTTAAGTAGTTTTTGGGGGTATCTGTACTTTACTGTACTATTTATATCTTTGACAACTTTTACTTTTACTTCACTACATTCCTAAAGAAAATAATGTACATTTTACTCCATACATTTTTCCTTACACTCAAAAGTACTCATTACATTTTGAATGCTTAGCAGGAAAGGAAAACGGTCCAATTCACGCACTTATCAAGAGAACATCCCTATTCATCCCTACTGCCTCTGATCTGGCGGACTCACTATAAAAAAATGCTTCGTTTGTAAATTATGTCTGAGTGTTGGAGTGTTCCCCTGGCTATCTGTAAGTTAACAAAAACAAGAAAATTGTGCCGTCTGGTTTGCTTAATATAAGCAATTTTTACTTTTGATACTTAAGTATATTTTTGAAATTACATTTACTTTTGATACTTAAGTATATTTTTGAAATTACATTTTCTTTTGATACTTAAGTATATTTAAACCCAAATAATTTTTGACTTTTACTCAACTAGTATTTTACTGGGTGACTTACACATTTACTTGAGTCTTTTTCTATTAAGATATCTTTACTTTTACTCATGTATGACAATTGGGTACTTTTTCCACCACTGTCAGAATCGGTGACTTTGCAGAAATTCCCTCAGTTTCACAAATGTCCTCTGATATCAACACTATCTCAAACATCAGCGTTTGACCACAATAGTCCCATAGCAAGTGCCTGAAATCCTACACGAGATCCATACACCTACATTATAATGAAAATATTTTAAATATGATATATTTTGACACTTCATTCAAACTGTAAGAAAATCAGAGGGGGAGACAGAGTAGGAAGGGTGGACACAGGGAATGAACCCCAGTCTCCGGTGGGGGGGGTAGATCAGCTTTAAACCACCACCCCTTCCCTAATTGGAGTAAACTAGTGGACAACAACGCTTAGGCCTCTACTTCCAGCTTATACATACTATGTACATTTTATGGACACAGTCAATTTTACAATAATTATATTGTGTTTGTTTTTACTCCTGAACTTCCTCTACCCTCAACCTCTCCGATCATTTTCATGATGTCCATCCGGTTTGCTTCTATATGCCATACCTTTCTAACTGCGCTCTTTCACAAAAGCTCTCAACCTATAACCTATATACTTATTATGGACACAGTATGCTTTACATTAGTTATCTTGTTGTTATTAGTTGTTGTTAGTTTTTATTAGTCCCATCCTTCAGCTCCATTCAACACCTCCCATCTATCTCTTAACACCATCCATATAGGATTTCTATTTGCCATATATTTTTCAACCATACTGTGATGTTTCACAAAAGTTCTGAACCTTTCTATTCTCATTGTTTCTACAGATTGTACATTGAAAATAAACATTTTGCTAAAAGTATTATTATATTATTGATCGATTGACTATGACTTTTCAGATCACCCAGTAGTGCTATCTGCAGGGTTAGCTCCAGGTAAATATTGCAATCCTTCAGCCATTCCTGGACCAGTGTCCAAAAACAAGCTACACATGGACAGTACCAAAACAAATTATCTAATGATTCTGTCTCTTCACAGAAAAATCTGCAGAGCTGGGAAGATTGTATCCCCCATATAAATAACATTCTATTGGGAGCAAGAATTTTGTATAATCATTTAAATTGAAAAATTCTAAGTTTTGAATCCGGCGTCGTTTTGCGTATCAGTTCATAAACACTATGCCATGGAATCGGTACATCAAAAATCTTCCCAACTATTTTGCAATCTATACGGGATGGCTGTCAATACTTTGGTCCTTATATGAAACTGATATACTTTTTTATTTATCACAATTTTCTTTAACCAATGATGTTCTTTAATGCAGGGCCAACAGACAAGTTTCTTACTTTTTCCCCCTTCCACTTTTCTCTTCCATTTTTGTGGTAATGCTTATTTGGTTGTAATTTTGAGTAGAGCAGACATTTCCATATGTTTTTGTTAGCTACATGTGCGACATAACTCCACCAGTCCTGCCTATGATATGATTTAAGAAGATTATACCTTTTCTTTTCTTTTTTATCAAAAAAGAATGTTTTTTTAATCAATTAGTATATTTGAGTTTAACCACAATATTTGTTGCATTATTTGTTCTGTCGTTTCTGGAATTGAAATTTCAACCAACTTTCTATGGCTTGTTTTATAAATAATGACATTTGGGAGATTATTTCCTTTTCAAATAACTGAAAGTGAGAGGTTTTAATCTGAATAAAGGGAAAAAGGCCGTTCTTGAACATTGGGTTGAGACAATCTTACTAATTTGCTAGAGAACAAGTTCTAATGCTTAATATTGAATAATTTCTGTCCTCCGAATTCATATTCATTATATAAATAGGCCCATTTAATTTTATCTGGCTTGCCGTTCCAAATAAAATTGAATATTTTTTTCTCATATAATTTCAAAAACTGTTCGTTAGGCATAGGCAAGACCATAAGCAAATAGGTAAACTGGGATATTTGTTCTGTAAACTATCTATCTGTTCTGTTAGACCTTCTATTTCCTTTGTTAGTATGGATTCTTTTGACCTAAATTGCTTTTGTTTTCGAGATGAGTACTGAATTGCATGGTCTCTAAAGGCACATTTAAAAGTACAATACAATAAGGGGATTTGCTGTACCTACGTTATGTCAGAAAAAATCTAGTTAAAACCTAGTTAAAAACAAGTTATCATCCAATAGGCTTTGATTACATTTCCAATATCCTCGCCCACGTGGAAATTCAGTAAGATTAATGTACAGTGGGAAAAAAAGTATTTAGTCAGCCACCAATTGTGCAAATTCTCCCACTTAAAAAGATGAGAGAGGCCTGTAATTTTCATCATAGGTACACGTCAACTATGACAAACAAATTGAGAAAAAAAATCCAGAAAATCACATTGTAGGATTTTTAATGAATTTATTTGCAAATTATGGTGGAAAATAAGTATTTGGTCACCTACAAACAAGCAAGATTTCTGGCTCTCACGGGCCTGTAACTTCTTCTTTAAGAGGCTCCTCTGTCCTCCACTCGTTACCTGTATTAATGGCACCTGTTTGAACTTGTTATCAGTATAAAAGACACCTGTCCACAACCTCAAACAGTCACACTCCAAACTCCACTATGGCCAAGACCAAAGAGCTGTCAAAGGACACCAGAAACAAAATTGTACTCACTCACGTCATTTAGCAGACGCTCTTATCCAGAGCGACTTACAGAAGCAATTAAGGTTAAGTGCCTTGCTTAAGGGCACATCGACAGATTTTTCACCTAGTCGGCTCAGGGATTAGAACCAGCGACCTTTCGGTTACTGGCACAACGCTCTTACTGTAGACCTGCACCAGGCTGGGAAGACTGAATCTGCAATAGGTAAGCAGCTTGGTTTGAAGAAATCAACTGTGGGAGCAATTATTAGGAAATGGAACACATACAAGACCACTGATAATCTCCCTCGATCTGGGGCTCCACGCAAGATCTCACCCCGTGGGGTCAAAATGATCACAAGAACGGTGAGCAAAAATCCCAGAACCACACGGGGGACCTAGTGAATGACCTGCAGAGAGCTGGGACCAAAGTAACAAAGCCTACCATCAGTAACACACTACGCCGCCAGGGACTCAAATCCTGCAGTGCCAGACGTGTCCCACTGCTTAAGCCAGTACATGTCCAGGCCCGTCTGAAGTTTGCTAGAGTGCATTTGGATGATCCAGAAGAGGATTGGGAGAATGTCATATGGTCAGATGAAACCAAAATAGAACTTTTTTGGTAAAAACTCAACTCGTCGTGTTTGGAGAACAAAGAATGCTGAGTTGCATCCAAAGAACACCATACCTACTGTGAAGCATGGGGGTGGAAACATCATGCTTTGGGGCTGTTTTTCTGCAAAGGGACCAGGACGACTGATCCGTGTAAAGGAAAGAATGAATGGGGCCATGTATCATGAGATTTTGAGTGAAAACCTCCTTCCATCAGCAAGGGCATTGAAGATGAAACGTGGCTGGGTCTTTCAGCATGACAATGATCCCAAACACACCGCCCGGGCAACGAAGGAGTGGCTTCGTAAGAAGCATTTCAAGGTCCTGGAGTGGCCTAGCCAGTCTCCAGATCTCAACCCCATAGAAAATCTTTGGAGGGAGTTGAAAGTCCGTGTTGTCCAGCGACAGCCCCAAAACATCACTGCTCTACAGGAGATCTGCATGGAGGAATGGGCCAAAATACCAGCAACAGTGTGTGAAAACCTTGTGAAGACTTACAGAAAACGTTTGACCTGTGTCATTGCCAACAAAGGGTATATAACAAAGTATTGAGAAACTTTTGTTATTGACCAAATACTTATTTTCCACCATAATTTGCAAATCAATTCATTAAAAATCCTACAATTGGATTTTCTGGAGAAAAAAATTTGGGCTGTCATAGTTGACGTGTACCTATGATGAAAATTACAGGTCTCTCTCATCTTTTTAAGTGGGAGAACTTGCACAATTGGTGGCTGACTAAATACTTTTTTTCCCCACTGTATATGCCAATTGTATTATGGTCCGACCGCATTCCGTCCCCTATCAACACTTTTTAAACTTTTGGTGCCAACGAGAATGACATAAGAAAGAAGTCAAGACGACTATTTTGATTGAATCTCCGCCATATATATCTCACTAGGTCAGGATATTTAAGCCTCCATATATCTACTAGTTCTAATGTATCCGTGACATTCATGATTTCCTTAAGAGCATGAGGGTGATAGTTTGTAGTGTGATTTCCTTTACGGTCCATTGAGCTATTTAAAACAGTATTATAATCTCCCACCATAATAATAGAGTCTTGTATTGCTTGCAGGGTTGATAATTTATTATATACAGTTGAAGCCGGAAGTTTACATACACCTTAGCCAAATACATTTAAACTCAGTTTTTTACAATTCCTGACATTTAATCCTAATAAAAATGTCCTGTCTTAGGTCAGTTAGGGTCACCACTTTATTTTAAGAATATGAAATCCAGAATAATAGTAGAGAGAATGATTTATTTAATATTTTATTTATTTCATCACATTCAGAAGCTTCTAAAGCCATGACATCATTTTCTGGAATTTTCCAAGATGTTTATAGGCACAGTCAACTTAGTGTATGTAAACCTCTGACCCACTGGAATTGTGATACAGTGAATTAGAAGTGAAATAATCTGTCTGTAAACAATTGTTGGAAAAATGACTTGTGTCATGCACAAAGTAGATGTCCTAACCGACTTGTCAAAACTAAAGTTTGTTAACAAGAAATTTGTGGAGTGGTTGAAAAACGAGTTTTAATGACTCCAACCTAAGTGTATGTAAACTTCCGACTTCAACTGTATATTGTCAAAGAAGTGTGGATCATCATTATTTGGTCCGTAAAAGTTAATGAGCCATATCTGTTTATGGTCCAATAACATATTTAAAATCATCCATCTACCTTGTGGATCTGTTTGGACAATTTGCACATTCAGATCGAAATTACTGTTAATTAACATCATCACCCCTTTTGAGTTTCTTTGCCCATGGGTGAAGTATATTTCACCACCCCCCCAGTCCTTTTCCCACACAACTTCATCTAGAATTGTTGAATGTATTGTTAATTTACTCCAATCAGGGAAGGGGGATTAACATTTCTTTTAAATAGGGGGATTAGAAATGATGCAAACAATTAGTTTGATAGAACCCAAAAAAATTAATTAGAAAAAAAATGTAGGACACCTGGAGGTATAAACACAATATATATATGAAAAATGTATGCACTCACTAAACTGTAAGTCGCTCTGGATAAGAGTGTCTGCTAAATAAAATGTAAATGTAAATGTATATAAAAAAATATATTTGATGAAATATTGAATTTGGCCTTTACTACTATAGCCCACAGAAACACATTGAATAACACATTCATAAATAATTTTTGGACACATATTTAACACCTTTTTTTGTTGGCACAAAACTACCTCCATATTTCCATTAATTTTTTAACCAGTACCAGGTTACCTTCAGACAAGTCCCGTGACACTTTGACACTTGTGGGGGTCGTAGAGCAAAACCATTGTGTTCGTGAGAATCTCATCTTTCCATAGAGTGGTTATGTTATTTTTGTAGGCTAAACCGTTCTGACACTACACACGTTGTCGTGAGAAGACCGATTTTTGTTTTTTCTAGCTCGTTCCAGTAGCTAGCCGCAACGAACTGAAAAGAGGAGCAACCCAGGGATGTGCTTTGGGGATCTTTAACAGAATGTGACTGGCAGAACGGGTGTTGTATGTGAAGGATGAAGGTTGCAGTAGGTATCTCATATAGGGGGAGTGAGGCCTAAGAGGGTTTTATAAATAAGCATCAACCAGTGGGTCTTGCCATTAGTATACAGAGATGAGCAGTTTACAGAGGAGTAAAGAGTGCAGTGATGTGTCCTATAAAGAGCATTGGTGGCCAATCTGATGGCCGAATGATAAAGAACATCTAGCCCCTCGAGAGCACCTTTACCTGCCGATCTATAAATTATGTCTCCGTAATCTAGCATGGGTAGGACGGTAATCTGAATCAGGGTTAGTTTGGCAGCTCGGGTGAAAGAGGAGCGATTACAATAGAGGAAACCAAGTCTAGATTTAACCTTAGCCTTCAGCTTGGATATGTGCTGAGAGAAGGACAGTGCACCGTCTAGCCATACTCCCAAGTACTTGTATGAGGTGACTACCTCAAGCTCTAAACCCTCAGAGGTAGTAATCACACCGGTGGGAGGGGGGGAATTCTTCTTACCGAACCACATAACCTTTGTTTTGGGGATGTTCAGAACAAGGTTAAGGGCAGAGAATGCTTGTTGGACACTAAGAAAGCTTTGTTGTAGCGTGTTTGACACAAAATCCGGAGAGGGGGCAGCTGAGTATAAGACTGTATCATCTGCATCTAAATGGATGTGAGAGCTTCCTACTGCCTGAGCTATGTTGATGAAGTAAATTGAGACGAGCGTGGGGCCTAGGATCGAGCCTTGGGATACTCACTTGGTGACAGGCAGTGGCTGAGACAGCAGATGTTCTGACTTTACACACTGCACTCTTTGAGAGAGGTAGTTAGCAAACCAGGCCAAAGACCCCTCAGAGACAACAATACTTTAAACGTGAGGCAGGTAGCCTGGCGGGTAGGAGTGTTAGGCCAGTAACCGAAAGGTTGCTGGATCGAATCCCCGAGTTGACAAGGCAAAAATCTGACGTTCTGAGCAAGGTAGTTAACCCACTGTTCCCCGGGTGCCGATGACGTGGATGTCGATTAAGGTCTCTGATTCAGAGGGGTTGGGTTAAATGCAGAAGACACATTTCAGTTGAATGCATTCAGTTGTACAACTGACTAGGTATCTCCTTAGCCGGCCCACAAGAATGGAATGGTCTACCGTATCAAAAGATTTGGCCAAGTCAATGAAATAGCAGCACACGTTTGCTTAGAATCAAGGGCAATGGTGACATAATTTAGGACCTTTAAGGTTGCAGTGACACAATACTATAGACATCAAGAAAGCCAGTCAGTTGATTATTGACACGTTTTTCCAACACTTTTGATAAACAGGGTAAGATAGAAATTGGCTTATAACAGTTAGGATCAGCTTGATCTCCGCCTTTAAATAAAGGATGCACCGTGGCTGCCTTCCAAGCACTGGGAACCTCCGCTAGAGGAGAGACAGGTTAAAAAGGTCAGAGATAGGCTCGGCGATGATAGGGGCAGCAACCTTAAAGAAGAAAGGATCTAAACCATGTGACCCAGATGGGTTTTTGGGTCAAGTATAAGGAGTTCCTTTAGCACTTCAGACTCATTGACCGCCTGCAGGGAGAAGCTGTTTAGCGGGGCAGGGGAAAAAGAGGGGACTAGGAGATGAGGAAGTGTTGGACAGGCAAGGAGGCAAATAGGAATCCTGACTTAATGAAGTGGTGATTAAAGCCATACGCTCCTTGTCAGTAACAATCACATCATGGGCAGGTGTGAGGAGGAGGGTTTATTCTCCAGGTCTTTCACCATTTTCCAAAACTTATTGGGGTTAGACCCACAGAGAGAGAACTGCTCCTTAAAGTAACTAACTTTGGCCTTCCGGATAGCCTGAGTGCACTTATTTCTCATTTGCCTGAACGACAGCCAGTCAGCCTGAGTATTTGTGTGCCGAACCTTCCGCCAAATGGTGTTCTTGAGGTGGAGTAACTCTGCCAGATCATGGTCGAACCAGCGGCTGAACCTGTTTTTAATTCTCATTTCTTTATGGGGGCGTGTTTGTTAACAATATCACTGAAAATATCGAAAAAGAAGGTCCAAGCGTCTTCGACAGAGGGGATCAAGATGATTCTTTACGGATTTACAGAGGCAATGTCATGAAGGAAGGCTTGCTCATTCAAGTTTTTTTGCAAGCGTCTATGACAAATCAGGGCAGGTCGTTTCATGGAGCAGCCATTACAAACACAGGCTGTAAAACAGTGATCACTAAGGTCATTACAGAAAACACCAGGATTATTTGTGAGGATAACATCAAGGAGAGTAGCCTTTTCTGGGTGTTTGGAGTCATACCTTGTGGATTGGAGCTGTGATCCCACACTTTCAATTGATACATTTTAGATAATAAGCTTCTAGTGTTAACGTGCAGAAAACCCAGGCTTTTACGAGAGCAAAAATCAGTGAAGCAGAAATCAGAGCACAAGTCAGAATTGGGGCTGGCAACAGTAGATGGGCCAGGGTGCACATTTCCAGATATCATCAGCAGTAATACAATCAGGGCACAGCAGAGGACAGGGAGAGCTCTGCAGTGTAGATTTTTTATGACATTTGACTGTGCATCAGATGGAAACAAATCATATTGTACGGCAATTTCATCAGGTAACATGGATACAAAGCCGACGAGAGGTGGTTAGAATAGGATGGGAGGCCAAGAGTCTGTGTAACCGATAGAGAGTCAGAGTCGGGAGTGTGGGAACAAACATCATCTGTGCCACGTTCGGGTAAACGAGCAAGTTCATAGTCAACAAAGTGTGCAGAAGTCGTGGAGCAAATAGCACAAAGCACATGCAAATAATTAAACAACTTGGGGCTAGCCATTGTAAGTTCAAAGAGTCACTCGCCCCAACAAGATAACTTGAGAGAGTAGCTCTCTGAGCCCGGTAGGCTAAAAAAGTCTGAGATAAAATAGATAAATAGTAGGCCTATGCTAGTTAATTAAAGTGTTTCTGAGTAAAGCTCACATAATAAGATTCACAAGTTCATTAGCCTACATTAAATTCAGATCAGACCAAAGTCTGCGGTGCGTGCGCGTATGTGTGTGTGTGTGTGCTGGAGGCGAAGGAAAGCTCGGGAGAGAGGGGGGAGTGTGGGGGGGGTAGCTATACCAGACAGGGGGAGAAAGGGCAGACAGGGAGGAGATCGCGAATGCGGTGGATTGAGCCCATGCAACAAAAATTAATATCTCTAGCTTAAACTGACGGATTTTGATCAGGATTTTTAAAATTATGTTACTTAGATTGACACACGGGTGCGTCAATAGACTCAAGGATTTTAAAGAGATTCATTAGTCACTGTGTGTTTGCACAGTACCACTGGGTGAGCAGACACAGGCATCCACCCATTCAGGAACATTAGCATAACGAATAAGCCCCAGTTCAAATAGCTTCACTGTAAGCACTTCACTGGAGTGCTGTACTTAAAGCACATCCAAACCTCCCTTAGGCCATATCCTATCCTGTGAGACTGATATATCTGAGAGCACATATCCACTTTTGTTGGATTGTTTGTCCTTTGTTTCAGATCCACGGGAGCGGTTGTGCCACGTCGTAACTACCGAGAGGACATTGTCGCAAGATGGCCGCTGAGTCACTGCAGTAGACCGCATTAGGACACTGCCACCAGGGTAAAGTTATCACTGTCTCCAACCCGTGGCAGAGTTAATTCCACTAATATGGCTGAGTGGTAGCAGAGTGTTTCAGCCTCGGTCACATTACTGATGACCAGACAACACAGAGGAGGGAGGGGGGAGTGACCGCAGCCACCAGCAACAACAAGACACATCCCTATCCGGGATGGGTGGGTGACTCCGTGACCACTATGGGACATGGGACATGCCCTCTCGCCAAGCCGAGCAGAGCAACAGTCACAAATATTTAACAGAGAGGCAACACTGGAATACCCGAGTGCAGTCGTGCGTGGATAAATCCGCATGGTACACGCAAGGTGCTGTAGCGATCTACCATGTAAAGGTCACCTGTAATTGTGAAAGTCACGCTAGCATGAAGCATTTATGCTTCCACAAAGCAATATAACAGATGTAATCTGTATTAGAAAATCAGGCTACAAGCACATCGATCATAACAGCTCAGCTGGTAGAGCACAGCGCTTGTAATGCCAAGGTAGTGGGTTCGATCCCCGGGACCACCCATACACAAAAAAAATGCATTTATGCTTCCACAAAGCAATATAACAGATGTAATCTGTATTAGAAAACCAGGCTACAAGCACATCGATCATAACAGCTCAGCTGGTAGAGCACGGCGCTTGTAACGCCAAGGTAGTGGGTTCGATCCCCGGGACCACCCATACACAAAAAAAATTAAAGAATGTATGCACGCATGCCTGTAAGTCGCTTTGGATAAAAGCGTCTGCTAAATGGCATATTATGTCATTTAGCAGACGCTCTTATCCAGAGCGACTTACATGAGCAATTAGGGTTAAGTGCCTTGCTTAAGGGCACATCGACAGATTTTTCACCTAGTCGGCTCGGGGATTAGAACCAGCGAACTTTCAGTTACTGGCACAACGCTCTTACCCACTAAGCTACCTGCCGCCCATATTATATTATTATATTATTATTATTATATACTGTAGATACTGTAATATATCTGTAGCTGTGACGTACCGTATTGCTTCACCCTCTGCTAGGTCTGTCTGGCTGCAGCACAGCACCTTACCCCTTTCTTTTACTGTGGAAGCCCCATGTGAAAACCCCCTGTTTTCATGTGATAGGTACTAGTGCTCTGAATGCCTTACTGTACAGGACCTCTCTAGCCTAAAATAGATGGGTTTTCCTCTGAGAAACAACAAGAGAAAACCGAGCAAATGACATTTACCAGAAGTAGAGACAGGAACTGAATCACACATTCTCTGCACCGCCACCCTTTATTCCTCTAACTCTCCCCCCTCTCCCTCCCGCTTCCTCTCCTCCATTTCCAGGAGAGATCTATGTCTCCGGATTCCCACTAAGACCATGGTTGCTGCTCTAGTCCCTGACGGCCAGACACCGGTGATCACGCCATCGTGACAGGATGTCGCTAAAGGTACCAGGCTAAACACCAAGCTGATAGGTTAAGCCCTTCTTCTTCTTTATGGCGTCTGGGGCCATGCCATATCATCGCTGTGTCAAGTGATCCTGATGCAACCAATTACAGCCATGACAGAGCAGAGTTGGTCCCAGAGGACAGGGGTGCTGGGAACATTGCCATTATCGTGAGCAGTAGAGGAGACCTCACCTGTCAACCAATGACCCTGGTACGTCAATGTCTGCGTGTATAGACACTTGAAAGCAACCACGCTCCTGTTTATAAATCTGTTCATGTGAGTTGACCTATCAAACATGCACTCTGTCACTAGAATAGTCAGCAGGCATTTTCAGTCTGCAGGCATGTTCAAAAGGAAGCCATGGGTAGTCATACAAACAATATTTTTCCGTTCTGAATTAAGCTAGTTAATAGTAAGCCAATAGTTTGTTGCCACTGGGGGACAGAGCACTTCAGCTACTGAATTCTCATGTCACAACACGTGTCAAGCTGTCACGGTAAGATGGCTGTTTGTTTGTTTTTTGCTGGCCATGTGCCTTTTAAAAAGGACAAACTATTCTGTGTGTGTGTGTTTGTGTGTGTGTGTGTGCGTGCGTGCTTGCTTGCCTAACCCCCTGTTTCACCAAGCCGCTCTGGCGCTGCAGGTTTGATGGATTGGACAGGACATCCCCCACCTCTCTCTGTCAACTGTCACAGTGGGCCCCACTAAAGACTACCATAATGTGATGTTTATCCTTCTGTTCGTCTGGCTGCACTTTGCCCTGGGAAATGATCCAGGACAGATGAGAAATGTCTGTCTCTTCAGATGACAACCCCTGTGGGATTATTAGGATGTCGACCACAGTCCACCGTGACAGATGCCAACTTCAGATCACGGCTACTTTGAGTTCTCCTCTGATCGTTGGTTGATTTCCCCTGTGCATCGTCCATTTCACCTGAATAGTTTGTTCCCCTAAACACACTGACTCCTCAAAATAGAGGACTATAAACCAAACATGAAGTGGGCTGCGTTTCCCTTGAGAAATGTGCTGACTGTATAGATACTGCCTAAAATACAGCATAGGATGAGTTAAGACTATTTCTGTATCTGGACAGCATCTTATATCAATTGTATGGACTGTGGAGATCGTATTCTTTTGTTTTACAGTTACGAATGACAATACACCAAGAGGATCTACATTTGACATTTCGTGGGCCGGTGTCAAGATTGGTAGCGTGTGCCAGATCCTAGGTCAGAGGAAATATTGGTATCTTATTCAAGAAAGCCCAAAGGCAATTTGGAGAGAAAAGATGCTAACATCTCCAACCCAAATCACAGTATGCACATTTGGGCCTGAATAATATGGAGTTCTGCAAGTGCACATATGCATATAATGTGATATGATTGGGCTTTTCCTCCAGCATAGCAATCAGCTTGACACTTGAGCAGGTCAGAATAAAAGCGTGGAGGGGAGCCACTTCAATCTGCAATGAATTAGATGTGTCCTGCCAACCTGTGTGATCTACTGTGAGAAAACTAATCTCCCCGTCCCTCCGGCGGCACCATGATATGACTGGATTGAACCGCCACGACGGAAAAGGTGGCGCTGACGTTTCAACAGGAGCCATGGCCTGTCGGGAAATACTTCATCCCAATTTGCATGTCAGAGTCGACAGAAAGCTGGTCTCAGATTATTGGCACAGCAGCAAGCAGTCTACAGCAACGAGGCAGTTACTTGATCCAATCATGGAATCGTGAAATATGTCCATATAAGCTGGAAGTATTGGCCTTGGACGCATCTCCAAAACAAAGAGGGAAAAGATAAAGAAGATGTGATCGGAGATATAAGTTTACATTTCAATCACTACAGATTTACAATCACTGTCAGGTTTCGAGCGGTGAGGATTTATAAAAAATGCCCTGCGAAAGAAAACATTTGTTCTCCCCACTCCTCCTCCCCACTCACACACTAATACACGACAGGGGCAAAGTGCAAGGCGAAATACATTGCTTTCCATTTAATATCCTCTCACACTGCTGAGAACAAACCATAGTCCAGCCTTTTTGTTTTGCACACACTTGGTAATTGATTCGCAGGACTGAGGCAAACAGCATTGTGGTCTAATTATTAGTAATTGTATTTTTGCAGAGCTGACTGGGAAAAGGTTACTCTATTGATAAATGTAATATCTCTCCCATCCTCTGCAGCACTCCACCACTGCACACAGAAGATCGACAGTGTGCTTTTACAATTATTCTGTGAAGAGGGATAACATCAACCGAGTAAATACATGTTAGTCATTTTTTATTGATTACGGGACTCCAATCAGTGGGTGGTGGTCCATACTGGGGCTATTTATCTATCATGTCACAGCTGTCTGTCTTAGAAATGAGAGGTCGCGCTTGAATGAGTTTGTTTTGCGGTCTTCAGCCGTAGTTCTATGACTTTAGTGTTTGCAGTGGTTATCACTGTTGAGATGGTGCTGCTGCCATATCACACGTAAAAAGCCTATCCATTCAATCTCCACGCCTGCATGTTCAATAATACACAAATTGATAGATAGGAAGAGAGAAATGTTTGTTCCATCCGTTCTACTTCTAGGACTACTTGAAGTCCATCAGAATTCCTTATGTGGAATGTGAGTGTTGTGAATTCACAAGCGAAACACTTCTACTCTATCTTCAAAGCACTATTGATGCTAGGAGAAGAGAGAGAGAGAGAGAGAGAGAGAGAGAGAGAGAGAGAGAGAGAGAGAGAGAGAGAGAGAGAGAGAGAGAGAGAGAGAGAGAGAGAGAGAGAGAGAGAGAGAAGGTTACAATAATAGGTGCTGGTCAGCAACAGGTTAATCCCAGTAAACAGATTTTTGCCCCATTGCAACCAATCGATAGCAGAGTGAATGGCCCACCAGCAGATTGAAGTGGTCCCAGTCTCAGCGCTCAACGCTTGGCTTGGGTCTATTGGGAGTGTCACAGCGGCCAGTATTGAATTGTCAGGGCGTAAAGCCACTGAAGAGATTTCACAGATTGTAAACTACAGAGGGAAAATTCTGAGAGAATCCACACCCCCACCCCCCACCCACTGCAGCGCAAACCAAGACAAAGAAGAAAGAGAAATAGGAAGTGGATTGTGAGGAGTGTGCGTCCGTACAAGTGTGTCTGCTTGCCTGCCTCTACACGTCGATGTCTAGAGAGAGCAAGAGGGGGGTAGCTGCAGTATACTTGAAAGGCAAAAGGATCACATTAGGAATGCGCATCACTCCTGTCCCTAGCAACAGTAGCTATCCAGCAGAACAGTGAAAAGCTCCAGTGAATCTCCTGAAGGGGCGTAATGCCTGGATTACTGCTCCTAGCTTGTCAAAGCTCAGCCTCTGAGTGGTTGAATATGCACAGCTAGTTGGGTGACGTCTGGGCAGTTTACGCACACATGCACGCATGCACACACACACACACATATATAAACACTGAAAAACGCACACAGGCATCTGAAACAGGGGAGCTAGGAGGCTGGGATTGCATGGCTGTCACGAATTCAGCCGAGGCTGCCCCTCCTCCTTGCTTGGGCAGGTTTCGGCGTTCGTCGTCACCGGCTTACTAGCAACTACCGCTCCATTATTCATCACTCCATTTGTCTTTTCTTGTCAATCACACACACCTGGTCCTCATTCCCTCATTAGTCTGTGTATAAGTGTTCCCTCTGCCCCCTTGTCCTTTGTGAGTGATTGTTCATTGTGAGAGTGAGTAGCTCGGTTGAGCTACTCTTTCCTTGTATGTAGCCAAGGTGGATTTTTCCCTCGTGCTCGTTTCGTTTTGACGCTTGCTGCGCTTTATTCATGTACACTGAATAAACTCTGATTTCGGTGTTTTACCTCCTGCGCCTGACTCCGTCATTCACACCTCATCACAATGGCAAAGACTCCCTTATTCATGTCGCTGCAAATTTGCCATTACTTTTCATTGTCTTTGCAGCCAGAGGAGAGGAGGAGAAGCATATTTTCTGTATCTATTTGGTTTGCTCCAACTCCTCTTTGGGCCTTCCTCCTAAATCTTGTATTGCAGCAGGCGTGTCTTTTTAATGCGCCGAGCCATATTCATCAACATATATGCATGGGATGCCGAATTTCCCGGAGTCCATTAGTTATTCTGTTAGATTTCTTCTGCGTATAACTACTGGCAGGGATCTGCCTGCCAGAGACACACCACCACACCACTCCACCACTCCAACAGGAGCTGCCAGACTGCATAAGGAATGCCCTCGGTGTGTGTGTGATACTCATTTGGTGATTGCTTATATTTGTCCTATTTCACAAGTGTGTATTAATACACATGTGAATTGGAAATGTTTTTTTTTAATGCATATTCCATTCCCCCTGAAATACCCTCAGAGTTGGGTCACAGCCAACCATTATAAACAGCTACCCTAGTGCAATTAGGGTTAATGGACTTACTCAAGGGCACATCTAACCATTTTTCACCTTATCAGCTCAGAGATTTGAACTAGCAACCTTTCGGTTACTGGGCTAAAACTCTAACCGCTAGGCTACCTGCTGCTGTGTGTCCAGCAAGGCATGAATTACAGCAACACCAGGGTAAAAATAATAACCTGGCCATTCCTGGGTCATTAACCCAGCCTTTGAAAAAAATTACATATGAGTAATTTTCCAGAGCTCTGTTGCTGTGTTGGAGCTCTGTTTCTGTGTTGGAGCTCTGTTGCTGTGTTGGAGCACTGTTGCTGTGTTGGAGCTCTGTTGCTGTGTTGGAGCTCTGTTGCTGTGTTGGAGCTCTGTTGCTGTGTTGGAGCTCTGTTGCTGTGTTGGAGCTCTGTTGCTGTGTTGGAGCTTTGTTGCTATGTTGGAGCTCTGTTGCTGTGTTGGAGCTCTGTTGCTGTGTTGGAGCTCTGTTGCTGTGTTGGAGCACTGTTGCTGTGTTGGAGCTCTGTTGCTGTGTTGGAGCTCTGTTGCTGTGTTGGAGCTCTGTTGCTGTGTTGGAGCTCTGTTGCTGTGTTGGAGCTCTGTTTCTGTGTTGGAGCTCTGTTGCTGTGTTGGAGCTCTGTTGCTGTGTTGGAGCACTAGCTGTAGGTTCCTAATGGGTACAGGGCCAGTATTCATAAAGCAACTCAGAGCAGGAGTGTTGATCTAGGATCAGTTGAGCCTTTTAGATCCCAATGAATAAGATTACACAGACAGGGGAGACCTGATCTCAGGTCAGTACTACTACTCAGAGATACTTTATAGATACGGGCCCAGGTCTCAGAGAAGTGTCAAACCATAGTCCCAAGATTATGGAGCTCCTCCTGGGTTTATTGATGAGCCAGTACCCCCTGGTGAGGACATGAGCCCTGCGTATCGACACGGGGAGAGATAGCTAGATCTCCCCCTGTCATCAGCCAAGCAGGAGGTTAGGGACTAGGACTCACACGCCTGACATCACCCATGACACCCACAGATGGATAGGGGGGAGGGAGGGACATCTCCCCAGGAAGAGATTCTTACAAAAAAAACAGTTTCACGTGTGAAAATTGCATTTTTACTTGTGAAATAGCTGTTTTCACATGTTGAGCTTAAATTTAACACATGAAACCATATTTTCAGATGTATTACATTTGAAAAACATTCACATGTGAAAATCCCATTTGCAGTTTCACATGGAAAGAATACTCCACGTGAAAATCTCACTTTCACATGTGGAATTGCAGATTCACATGTGGGATTGAAATAATGGTATTCTCCTCACATATGAAAAGATGGTGTTAACATGTTGCAGTAGCAAAGTTTCCACTAACACCGGTGGAATTAGGGCAAGCACATCTAAAAAGCCCAAATGCGGAACAAGGGAACGATTTTGCTGGACATTCGCGGAACAGTGGACAGAATAAATGTTTTGGAGGCAGGTTAATGGATCACGTTCAAATGGCGACATAGTTCTGTTGTATGAAGGTAACTGCCTGTTAAAGGGGCAATCCTTAGTTGCTACATACATTTTTGGACTTCTAAATTAATGATATGAACCCATTGATTCTTAAATATACAAAGCATAAATGCCTCATGAGCTTAGTTCAACTGTCGTACCCCATCAGAACCCCAAATATACACTTGTTTTACTCTAATGTTTGTAAACAAAGTAAATGTAAACAACCACAGTATAGCCTAAAAACATGGTTAAACTATCATTTTGATATCATGGATGGTCAGTCCTTACATCCATAGCATAGTCTATGGATTTGAGTGGTTTCATTTCTCCAGCCCCATCCCTCAGCTTTTCACTAAAACTGTGGCAGGGAGTAATAGTGTAATAGTGTTATTATATGGTGCAATCCTCTAGTGAGTGACTTACTTTTGTGCCAATAATATCAAGTTAAAAAAGTATTAGTATAGCAAACAAAAATAATGAGATTGAAAGCAAAATATAAACCCAAAAGTATTGATAGCAAAACAAAATATTGCAAGGAAATAATTGTAGAAATGTGATATGTTTTTTTTTTTGTAAATATATGCATGATAAAAATGATAACGCAATTAAATAAAACGTCTCCCTCTTTCCTGCAATTTTCCCTATCTTTGGTTATTGCAAGTCAGGCCAGCCAACACCAGAGGTTAAATGGGTCAAATGGGCCTAATCAAAGGGTGAAGCTATGAAGGAATGCACTAATGAAGACATCCCGGAGTAGAATACAGAATGTGACGAAGCACTATATATTATACCGACAGTGTATATGAGACCGTGAGGAATCTGGGATGTGGAAACTTCCCCTGTATAGGAGCCCATGGCCGTGTTAGGGAATACACTGTCACAAATGACAACCTATTCCCTATATAGTGCACTACTTTTGACCAGAGCTTTATGGGGAATATAAAGGGAATAGATGGCCATTTGAGACGCAACCGGTGCTAATTCAGGACACTGGCAGGACTGGCAGTGTCATAGCGGGGGCCTGTCCTTGGCAGGAAGAGAATGGAAAACTACTGCAATAATCAATCTTGGACTGGAGGCTTTCTCAATCAGATAATGCGGACATCTAAGTGATGAAATAACCTTTGAGGACTTGCCATTTGCTGCCAGATTAAGCCTGTGCGCTACCTTACATTAATATAAGGAGAATTTGCACCATCAACAAAAAAATTACACCCGCAAGACCATCAATACAAACCACCACCGTCTTTGCCTAAGTGGGAAAAAGACTCTGTTAGTGGCTCACAACTTCCCTGTTTCCTGAAAGGTATTGTAGAAGAATCTAGGAAAGGAAAATTATAGTTTATTTTGGCGAATACCATATATATATATATATATATATACAGTGGGGAAAGAAAGTATTTAGTCAGCCACCAATGGTGCAAGTTCTCCCACTTAAAAAGATGAGAGAGGACTGTAATTTTCATCATAGGTACACGTCAACTATGACAGACAAATTGAGAAAAGAAAATCCAGAAAATCACATTGTAGGATTTTTAATGAATTTATTTGCAAATTATGGTGGAAAATAAGTATTTGGTCACCTACAAACAAGCAAGATTTCTGGCTCTCACAGACGTGTAACTTCTTCTTTAAGAGGCTCCTCTGTCCTCCACTCGTTACCTGTATTAATGGCACCTGTTTGAACTTGTTATCAGTATAAAAGACACCTGTCCACAACCTCAAACAGTCACACTCCAAATTCCACTATGGACAAGACCAAAGAGCTGTCAAAGGACACCAGAAACAAAATTGTAGACCTGCACCAGGCTGGGAAGACTGAATCTGCAATAGGTAAGCAGCTTGGTTTGAAGAAATCAACTGTGGGAGCAATTATTAGGAAATGGAAGACATACAAGACCACTGATAATCTCGCTCGATCTGGGTCTCCAGGCAAGATCTCACCCTGTGGGGTCAAAATGATCACAAGAACGGTGAGCAAAAATTCCAGAACCACACGGGGGGACCTAGTGAATGACCTGCAGAGAGCTGGGACCAAAGTAACAAAGCCTACCATCAGTAACACACTACGCCGCCAGGGACTAAAATCCTGCAGTGCCAAACGTGTCCCCCTGCTTAAGCCAGTACATGTCCAGGCCCGTCTGAAGATTGATAGAGTGCATTTGGATGATCCAGAAGAGGATTGGGAGAATGTCAGATGAAACCAAAATATAACTTTTTGGTTAAAACTCAACTCGTCGTGTTTGGAGGACAAAGAATGCTGAGTTGCATCCAAAGAACACCATACCTACTGTGAAGCATGGGGGTGGAAACATCATGCTTTGGGGCTGTTTTTCTGCAATGGGACCAGGACGACTGATCCGTGTAAAGGAAAGAATGAATGGGGCCATGTATCGTGAGATTTTGAGTGAAAACCTCCTTCCATCAGCAAGGGCATTGAAGAAGAAACGTGGTTGGGTCTTTCAGCATGACAATGATCCCAAACACACCGCCCGGGCAACGAAGGAGTGGCTTCGTAAGAAGCATTTCAAGGTGGTGGAGTGGCCTAGCCAGTCTCCAGATCTCAACCCCATAGAAAATCTTTGGAGGGAGTTGAAAGTCTGTGTTGCCCAGCGACAGCCCCAAAACATCACTGCTCTAGAGGAGATCTGCATGGAGGAATGGGCCAAAATACCAGCAACAGTGTGTGAAAACCTTGTGAAGACTTACAGAAAACGTTTGACCTGTGTCATTGCCAACAAAGGGTATATAACAAAGTATTGAGTAACTTTTGTTATTGACCATATACTTATTTTCCACCATAATTTGCAAATAAATTCATAAAAAATCCTACAATGTGATTTTCTGGAGAAAATAAATCTCATTTTGTCTGTCATAGTTGACTTGTACCTATGATGAAAATTACAGGCCTCTCTCATCTTTTTAAGTGGGAGAACTTGCACAATTGGTGGCTGACTAAAAACTTTTTTTCCCCCACTGTATATATCTAGGTGGCTGTTTGCAACATTCATATTACAACCACTGAGCTATATCTGTATACACATAGTTATTTTCCCCCAGATCTGTTCAAGTGGCCAGGGGTCATGAAAAATGTCGACCAATGGGGAATTGTGAAGAGGAAGTAGATGGCCATCAAAGCCATTGTTTCACACAGAGCAGGAAGAGGGAGGAGAAAGAGGAGCGATGGATGAACACAGAAAGAGACTGAGAGAGAGAGAGAGAGAGAGAGAGAGAGAGAGAGAGAGAGAGAGAGAGAGAGAGAGAGAGAGAGAGAGAGAGAGAGAGAGAGAGAGAGAGAGAGAAAGAAAGAAAGAAAGAAAGAAAGAAAGAAAGAAAGAAAGAAAGAAAGAAAGAAAGAAAGAAAGAAAGAAAGAAAGAAAGAAAGAAAGAAAGAAAGAAAGAAAGAGAGAGAAAGAGAGAGAGACTGTATATAGAGAAGGAGCAGGGGGAGCTTTTCCGAGAAGAGCCAGAAATAGTAGTCCCCACCAATCTGTATAGTACACTAAATCATACAGGGAGGAACAGTTTATCAAGAGGGTTAAATTGATAGGAGACGGTCAATCACTCACTTACTATACATAACCATTGGCGGCTATACAAGCCTAGGGTTATAAACTGTGTTGACTGACACAGCCGAGTGGTGAGTAGCCATTCGCATCATGTCAAGGCCATGAACTAAAGGGTAACCATTATTAAAATTGGCACAGGCATATTTCACTTTAACTGGATACAGCTAATGAGTACCGCAGCAATACAGCCTGTCATTCTGTTTTTCCTCCATTCCTTCCCTCCCCCCTACCTCCATCCATCCACACCCTCTCTATTTAATTAATATGTCTGAGCATGCTTGTCTAAGACTCACCACACTTCAATCAGTAGCATGCTAGACAGCATGCATCAGCCTCCCAGGTACAGGTAGAAGAACCCATGGGAGAACGAGATCCAGCTTAAACAAACCTGTCATATTCAAATTAGATCTGCCAGCGCGCGCATTACAGGAGACTTCAGTACAGACGGACTGAGTGACAGGCCAATATCTGTATAGCCCACAGGCATGGAGGATGGATAGAGGATTCCCCAGACCTCTCATCATAATGACAATCCCAACAACTCTGGATGTGACTAGTGCAACATAATGGTTCGCTATCGAATTGGTAGCGTTGGGTGTGAAATGTGTCACCGTACTGAAATGCTCATTGTTATGGCTGTTGTTGTTATATTTTGTTGTTGCGGTTATTGTCTGTTATTGCAGGTTTCTGTTATGTTATTGTAAGTAAGTCATGCAATAGTTCTCCTTCTTCCCTTATGGATATATTCACACCGTGGGTCATATATCTCACAACACTCAGAGTGCAGAATACACACGGGGCGTGGAAAGCCACGGGAAGATGTCATGTTTCTGCATCTTTATTCATTGTTAGTGGTTGTTTGGCCATGTTTGAGAGATAATGGGCATGCCAACAAAACACTGTGAAATAGATGACTTTATCCTCGGGGCACGCACAGGGATTTCCTCCTGAAACATCTACAGCACATACAGGAAAGACAAGGCACCCTGTTATCCCTACATAGCACACTACTTTTGACCAGGTCCCAAAGGGCTCTGGTCAAGTGCACCACATAGGGAATAGGGTGCCGTTTGGAACACAGCAAGAGAGTAGGGTAATGCACACTAGAGGCATCTCTATCCAAGTCAGCATCCCAAATGGCACATTATTCCCTTTAAAGTGCACTATTTTTGACAGTAGTGCACCACATAAAGGATAGGTGTGACGTACCCCAAACCCTCCATGACTGAACTATATCTAATAATACGCCTCTCTAGAACACAATCATCCCAGTCCTTCATTACATATGTATCTATACAACACAGCCTCCATTCATCCTCTGCTATCCTCTCTTTCTAAGATGTCAGTGACAGGGCGCACATCCAACATGAACCTGTCCACTCCTGAACACGATGCTCTAAATCCACCTCAATGGTAGAAAGAAAGAAAGAAAGAAGGAGAACGAGAGAGAAAGAGAAAGAGAAACAGAAAGAGAGAGAGAATCAGCATAGTGCCAGGATTGTAGCGTGTGCGAATATCTTCAGTGCTACAAAGCAGGTTGCAGATTCTAAAGGCTTACATGTGATTACGGTCCCCTGGATCACTGTGAGTCAGACTAGAGAACAGAGGTCGCCCATCATCCAGTCAGACTAGAGAATAGAGGTCACACATCATCCAGTCAGACTAGAGAATAGAGGTCACACATCATCCAGTCAGACTAGAGAATAGAGGTCACACATCATCCAGTCAGACTAGAGAACAGAGGTCACACATCATCCAGTCAGACTAGAGAATAGAGGTCACACATCATCCAGTCAGACTAGAGAACAGAGGTCGCCCATCATCCAGTCAGACTAGAGAATAGAGGTCACACATCATCCAGTCAGACTAGAGAATAGAGGTCACACATCATCCAGTCAGACTAGAGAACGGAGGTCGCCCATCATCCAGTCAGACTAGAGGGGATTATGTAAACATCCTATAGAATTATGGCTCCGGAGGTGTTGGAAAGACACACACATCGGTAAACACACACACATACACACACAAACACACATACACACACATACACACACATACACACACACAAACATACAAACATGTACACACAAACACACATGTAAAAGCAAACACGCCCACACACACACACACACACACACACACACACACACACACACACACACACACACACACAGATGTGTGCAGGGAGAAAGAAATAGTGACAAAAGGAACAACAACAACAGATGTGGGGAGGTGAGGTATAAAGTAATAGAAAACCATACATTTGAACATTCCTACCAGTAGATTTCCCCACATCTGTAATGACAATCTACAGCCATGTGGTAGTAATAAACAACTTATGAATTCCCCTCATGCTACATAAACCCTGCAGTGTAATGAGTGGGGGAGCGAGGAGATGATGGATGCACATCTACAGTAGTGTCTGCATGACAGAAGTGATGCAGATTTAGTGAGAATACAGAAACAGTTCAAACCAGTTGGTAAAGATCATTAAGAAAACAGATGATTAAAGAAGCTCTTTGATGAAAAACTCATAAACGTATGAATTTTCCTGTATATAAGGTATTGTACGAGGCTAAAACACACAATGAGGATGAGTCTACATGGACATCAAACAGACTCCCTAACGATGGACAATCCTCGTGGACTGAAGAGCCCTCCCTCTCGCTCGCTCTCGCTCCCTCGCTCTTGCATCCTCTCTCTCTCTCTCTCTCTTCCTCTCTCCCCCTCACTCTTCCCCTCTCTCTCCTGATTGTTAGTTTGTAGATACGTTAGCGGCCGGCTAATGAGACAGTGAGGGAGGACAATGGGTGTTGTTGTTGAGCACAGCCAAGTCACCAGGCTGGCTGTGATTCAGTGGCCCAAACACGCAAGGCAAAGGCCAACCGCATGCAGTCACCCCACCACACCGGGGCCCCTCCCTTTACTTTTAAGATAACCCAATTACACCCATCTAAGTGCACCTCACACAGGCTCACAGGGACCCAACGTTGGGGCGAGGTGGAACAACATCGATTTTTGTGTCCAACAGGGACAATTAGTTCCGCCTGTTGGCTTAAGATGGAGAGATGGTTTCCGGTGAAATAGAGAGAGGGGAGAGAGGGGAAAATGAGGGAACACATCTGCTATTCAGCCACTTCCCACAGCAATTCTCTCTCCACTGCGTTGGGACAGCGGTGAGGGACTTAAAACAGAGGCATGCAACCAAAATGGCTGAAACAGAGATAATACATGAACCACAGGGCAATGAAGCAAAACACATTTAAAAAAATCAACCAGTTAGTCAGATAGTGAGATGAGGTAAGGACTGGGGAAGTGGGTTCATATTGGAGTCATGTCTTCCTACAATGGTTTTGAACTCCAAAAACCATGTCAATCAGGGGTTTCATTTGAATGCCAAATGAATACACTCAAAGGAGTCGATTCTACAAGATATCACAGGAAAGACACTTCTGAGAAAATCATTTCTTCCACGATGCCAAGAACTGCCATAATTGTTGACTAAATCTAAATCACCAGGGTAATAGCAATTCAGATTTAGATAACAGAATGGGATACAAAACTCCCTCTCTCCCCCTTCCTCCTTGTCTCCCCTCTTTCTCCCTCCCTCCCTCTGCTCCTCTGGCAGGAGGAGGGAGAGGAGGGAGAGGGGGAGAGGAGGAAGAGGTGGGAGAGGGGGAGAGGAGGGAGAGGTGGGAGAGGGGGAGGGGAGGGAGATGAGGGAGAGGGGGAGAGGAGGGGAGATGGGAGAGGAGGGAGAGGTGGGAGAGGAGGAGGAGGTGGGAGAGGAGGGAGAGGGGGAGAGGAGTGGGAGGTGGGAGAGGAGGGAGAGGTGGAGAGGAGTGGGAGGTGGGAGAGGAGGGAGAGGTGGAGAGGAGTGGGAGGTGGGAGAGGAGGGAGAGGTGGGAGAGGAGGTAGAGGAGGGAGAGGGGAGAGAAGAGGGAGAGGGGGGAGAGGAGTGAGAGGGGAAGAACGCTTTCCCTTCCACCCGCCTGCCATTGTGCCGAACGAGGCATACCCCCATCTCTTTGATTATTCCAGCTTTTCATATCACTGGTAAATCAGGGACCCACTGGGAGGATAATTGGCAGTAAATTAGATGATTTGCCATTCCAATAGAGCAACCGACCTAGCACTTCAAAAACCACTGATTACTCCCAATCAGGGCAATCTCAGGATTATTCTGATCATTTAAAGTTGTGCCAGCCGCACACACACAAAAATAAAACATCTAACTTTGGAAGCGCCACGCAGTTTGTTAGTGAGCCAATTACATCCCAGCAGAGCTCACGTTACTCGTGTTGGTGAGAGATCACAACCGCTCCATTCAGTGTGGTTTTGAAGTGTTCTTTCAGTGAAAACATTGGTATGAAAAACTTCAAAAGCATCACAGCTGAAGAGATGCAGGCAGCACCAGCGTGCTCTGGGCTGTCACCAATCTTCTGGTTCAAAAGCACGGCGTCGCATCCCACACACTGAGTACTGCTGGGGGGAAACAAGCATGCATGAAATAAGTGGCACATAAAATGATCTTAAATGTGTGGAACGCAATGAAGGTTTCCCCTTCTAGCCTGCTGGGAGTGGATGGAAATGATGGGGAGGATGCTTTTAAGTCATAAAATACTTTAAATAACTTCCAATAGTATAGATAAGTGCACATGAGAAAGAGAGAGAGACAGAGACAGAGAGAGAGAGAGAGAAAGATAAAGCATCTGCTAATTGGCATATATTATTATTCTACTATGGTGAGACACTGGATACCACGCTCAAGTGTCGGTTGCAACTGGAATTTCATTAGTAACACAATATAGAATTGAACAGAGGACCTTCAGCGCTTCGTTGGCATTACTGTGTGTGGATGTAATCAAAGACAGGACTTGTGGACAGTTAGGCGTATTAAGTTCATAAAATGCTCATTGCAACGCTTTCAAGTCCCACCTGCCATATTTATGCCCAAAATAAAGTGTGGCTATACTCCTCAAAGTAGTACAGTACAACCGAGCATTGCTATTGAGAGACTGAGTCTGAAGGAAGAAGCTTTATCTACTTAAAGGGAAAATCCACGCATTTTGCATCATCATGATGATGTGGCCGGTGACACTTTCCTTCTTGAAAGTCCAATATCTTGACTGCTGACATGCCAAACATTTTGGGACTGTATCTCAACAGTGGACTAATGAAAAGAATACCAAAAGATAGTTTTGGAGTGGATTTTCCCTTTAAGACAAGGAGAGGAAATTGTCACTCAGCTGCTGGTTATCTGTCTGGTTGGTTCACATTTCTGTGCCACATAAGACATAATAACTGGGCACCGAGGATCCATTTTGGATCTAAAGTGCTTGGGAGGCTGTAAAGCCTTGTTGACATTGGCAGTTTGAAGTTACTAAAATCCTATTTATTTGCCTGTCCGATTACAATCGGTTCTTTTTCCTGCAGTCTGAACAGCCAAAAAGCACATGGAATCTGATATTTCAAGCCACATTTCAAACCACCTTCGCAGGTGGTTTGAAGTCAGATACAAATCTGATTCCTGGCCATGTGACTTGTTTTATTTTCCCTATTTGGCATATCTTGTTGCTTGCTAGCTACTCTGTTGACAGTTTGACAAGAACATGTGGTAGCTAACTAGCTTGTTAATTGTTTACAAACAAATTAGTGAATGTGCTAGAAAGCTAAACAGCTACCTAGCTAGCTAGTTGACTGCTGTGGCTAACCAAAAATATTTGTTTTGAGGCTTTAAAAGTGTTCTCACACTATGATTTTTAACATTCAAAGCAACTGGGAAACATCTATGGCAGGCATTGTTGTCACCTTAGCTTGCTACATAACTTCTGAGTGATAAGAACCACAAGCACCACCACCAATCAGCCTACACCACTGTGCACACACAGTGTAGCTCAGCTGGTATTGCACGGCGCTTGTAACGCCAAGGTAGTGGGTTCGTTCCCCGGGACCACCCATACACAAAAAAATAAAAAATAAAATGTATGCACGCATGACTGTAAGTCGCTTTGGATAAAAGCGTCTGCTAAATGGCATATTATATTATATATTATATAACTAGCGTAGCCATGTCAGTAAATGACTGCTGTCTGAACACACACAAATCAATTTGGTCACTTGTAACTTGCTGTTTGGACAGTAATCATTCCAAAACGGATTTGAAAAACAAAACTGATTTGAGCATTAAGGCCTGCAGTGTGAGTAATGCTTAATAGTCACAGACTACTGGAAAATGAAATCACTTCATGATTAGGGAGAATGCATTTTTAGAATTGAGAGACTTACAGTATAATCAAATAGTGGCCAATTTCACACAGTCGCAATAAAACTTTAAGCGAGAGGTAAATGGGTTTAAAATGGCTCTGGTCCAACGGGGGTGATCAATTTCACTTTCCTAAAACAAATTACAGTCAGGAAGCCTTCAAACCTCTACAATTGTCATCTAATACTGTCCATGTATTTTCTCTTCAAAAACAACTGATCAAGGCTCAGCACCGGTATGGAATAAATCCTACCTCTCTTCACGGGAAACAATATGATTATAGCCCAAATGCAAATGACAGATTGAGGTATTAATTCCACACCTCTGTAAATTTGTGAAAAACAAAGGTATTATATTCAATCTCACTGGATTTCCAAAGGCAGTCAGTCTAGGCCATTTGATTACAATGCGTGTTATTCTATTGAGGCTATACAGCAGGGGCGTCTGCAATAATTTGGTATTAGTTTGTATTCAACTACTTCACAATGAATTCATCATCATCTCAGGTGGCTGACTCAGACTGGGAAAATCAAATAGTCCACTGACAATCCATTGAATGTCTCCTTAAAACATCAACAAGAACTCTCTGTCTTCCCTACACTCCCCTTGTTAATGTAATCAACCTTTACAAACTCTCTGCTTCGTTCCACTTTTCCACACACCATTATAGCGTCTCTCCCTCTCCCTCCCTCCCTCCCTCCCTCCCTCCCTCCCTCCCTCCCTCCCTCCCTCCCTTCCTCAGTCACTCACTCCCTGCCAGTCTAAAACACACAGATTGTGAAACACGCTGAGCAGAATTCACGCAACAGGTGGAAACCACACTGATCCACCACAGCAGCTGTTGCCATATCAACCGCCTATAGACCTTGAACAAAGCAACCGTAGAGAGAGGGGGGCTGTATAGGAGGAAGGTGTTCCTAATATTTTGTACACTCAGTGTATATATGGAATTATATTATCCCAAAATTAATGGGACAGCTGTGCATCATTCCACTTCCTTTTTTATTAATACAAATATATGCCTTTGCCATTCTAAGGGTAAACGGGAACAAAATGTCCCATTCAAGATTCATCTTGATATGACAAACTAGAATGACAAAATAACACACCCATGACATGTGTGCCTTTACATCCTAAGGTTCAAATTTCATTTGACTCTTACGAGGGCAGCTCGATTTAGGAGTTATCAGTGCATTAACTTATAAGGTCGTGATTCAACTCACTCTCAGATTGCGCTGACATTTTAAAGAAAAAAAGGCTAGGCCTGAACATCTTTTGAGGCCCAAAGGACAATGATAACAAATCCTGTGGACGTGGCCTTTAAAGAGACGGATCATTCCAGCACAAGAAAGCAACCAAAATGGACTTGAGAGGAGGAATTAAGTGGGAGGCAATACTCTTTTCTTATGGCTTATCTCTTTATTGTATCTTGGTGTTATTTATCTTCTTTAACTGAAACTGAAAAGAAAGGAGGAACTGCCTCCGAGCAGGACAGAAGGAAGACAAACAGAGTGATAGCGGAGGATGGATGAAAGGGGAGTTTACTCTCTTTCTTCAGTGGGGATTTGGGCAGTTGTAAGGCTACGAACTGGACATTCATCAGTTACATCCCAAATGGCACCCTATTCCCTATACAATGCATTACTTTTGACCAAAAAATTTTTAACACTCCATTCTCTCCTTCCCCAGGTCACCCACCCACTCTCAGACAGTGAGCCCTCAGGCCCTACCTTGTCCTGTTAATCTATTCATAAAGATGGGCTCCAGAGTGGCGCAGTGGTCTACGGCACTGCATCTCAGTGCTTGAGGCGTCACTACAGACCCCTTGTTTCGATTCCAGGCTGTATCACAACCGGCCGTGATTGGGAGTCCCATAGGGCGGCGCACAATTGGCCCAGCGTCGTCCGGGTTTGGCCGGTGTAGGCCGTCATTGTAAATAAGAATTTGTTCTTAACTGACTTGCCTAGTTAAATAAATAATGTGTCGGTGAAAAGGTTTCGATTACAATGCAAACCCATTCTCCTCTTCTTGGTCTTTTCACCAGAGCTAAGCAACAACATGGAAAATAGATTGTAGACGCCAATGTCACCAAAGGTTTTCACTTGGCTAATCCAACATTGTACGTTCATGAAAACCTAGCACATACTGTCTATAAGCGTCTGACTGAGGATCTATAGCCTCTGACTGAGAGCCACACCATTTTTACACGCTTCGCCGGATCCTAAGAGTTAAACTACTGTATACAGCGGTACAATTCCCTGCTTTGACCAACCCACCAAAACCCGTGTGCAGTCAACCTTTAGCTTCGCTGGCTTTGCTACCAGCACTGCCGTGCTAAGCTAAGTGCATCACAGAAAATGAACAAATAATGGATATGACAAGCGCTAATGGAGAGCAGTGGTAGTAGACTGTTCACACTGTTCAACAAGTATCATACATATCACATATTGATGTCCCTACATGTTAATGTCCGTGCTCATTAAGGGTGTTCTCATATAAAATTCAGTACCCTGATCAGGTTTCCTGGAGGGCAATTCCAAGGACTACTTTGAACAATTTACACAGAAAATTGAACAAGAACACATTTACTGGAAGAACTGTGCAGATGCAAAGTTTGGCAACAGAATTACAGTAACATCTCCCTCATAGATGCCTACTAGAGGACTAGAGGACTAGGAAAATATCAAATATCAAACAACCTTCCTCCAATGGACAGGATACAGGATAAGAGAGAGAACAACAGACATTCATTCCATTTATACCAGATCTGACTGTATTCACAATCAATTGTTGACCAATCCACAGACCAAACCAAAGGTAGTAAAATGAATATATCCAATCAGATCAAACCAGCCAACATCTTCTAGGAAGAGGGTCACATTTATGTGGGATGACCTGAGGGAGGGGCTGGTTACCATAGAGATGAGATAGCGTTCCTGAAAGGACAGAATTGATCCTTGCATACAGTGTCGTCAGAGTTCACTCTGAACAACTACAAGTAACCACAGAGATCATACATTCATATATATAGCTTCAAAGTTCTATTCAGCGAACAGGTTTCAGATAGATACCAAACATGTCTGCTGTAGGATTATTCTATCACACATTCAATAGTCAGTCTTCTGGATACTGTAACAGAGAGATACTTTTTGGCCCTTCAGAGTGGGGAAGGGCTGACTGGTCCTTGGGCATTTTCTTTTGTGTTTTGTTGAACCATTTTCCATGCAGCTGGTTGTTAGCACATAGAGCACATAAATTAGGACATGTTGTCTAAAACCCCCTTTCCTTTTCCCTTTTCTGTTTGACCAGAAATCAAAGCCTTTGCTTATGCCTAATTTTTAGGATGGAAAATGGTAAAAATATGTATATATGCCTTAATTTCTCAAAAAGATAGACTCTTAGCTTTCATTTGACAACCAATATCACATGCTCCTATGAATTTCACATGCTGCTGCTTATGGGTCCTTTAAGATGGAAATGCCCTGAAGCGTTTGTGAGAATTCTACAAAAAACATTTTGCTTTCACAAGACATGGAAATAACCGTTTCAGGGTGTGATTTGTGATAGGCACATTCCACATGACGCTAGCAACCTAGCTTTTTATAAAGTTCCACACAACTCGCAATGCCACATCACCATGCCTTGTACTCTGGTCCTGGATCTTGGACCCGCTACTCACGCAGGTCCAGGATTCATTTCAGCAAGGGTTAGTTTACGTTTCACACATGCTTTATAGCACAAATCAGGGTATCAAACGCTCCAGGATGTGAGCCATACAAGCTTATTTCCTGGAGAGGTTGGCTATTTTAAATCCCTTTCAAACAAACCACCTTTGCAGTATGAATAGTCCCTCCAGAGGTATTAGACACATAGCTAGCTACTAGTGGTTGATCCTATGGACTCTCATCCTACTACTATCCACCTCTGGGTACAGTGCTATAGAATGGGATGTAGACATTCTTGATGAGAGGTACAAGGCCTAAGCAGTTATACAGTCACTTTGTGGTCTTCAACGCAGGCCTATGGCGCTGTAGCACAGTATCGAAATAGGCCTACACAGGTCAGTCAGCGAAGGCAACAGGCGTGAGCTCTACATGTACTAAATCCTCAAACGCGTGAAACGGCATCCGCTACGGTATGTATTTAAGTGATAATGCCCGAGAAGCCGGCGTTTGGAGGATATATTGGCATGGGTGTTGGCATAGATGGAACAGAGTAAATAGGCATTTTAACGTCAAAGATTTAGCCGGTGGTAACTTGTGGAATAGACACCGGCTGGAATGCGGTTTTAACCAATCAGCATTCAGGATTAGACCCACCCGTTGTATAATAAGCGTGAGAACATGAAGAGAGCTCTTGCCGCCCAAGAAACACACTCCACCAAAGAAACCTGCTTGTCACAATGGAGCATTAGGCGTTTGGCTGTATGCTAATGAGGGGTGATTTATATTATAGAGCTGAGAGCTCTTTGAGAACAGAAAATGGGGACAAACGACAGCGTCAATTATTAATCATTCATCGACAACTCCTGCTAAAAGGCTTTGATAACCACGTGCCCCCACGAGGGTCCCCGTTCCCACCTCCTCCCCATCCCTCTAACTTTCCCCGACCCTACCTCTTCATAACTGATGGTGTTTCTTGCAATGGGTTAAGTAGGTAGGTAGCAATGCTCGTGAAGTACAGCGGTAGTGTAAGTGCGATGATTTTTTCATGGTTCACTAAGAGGCATGGGAGACGGCAGTAATAGCTACCTGCTGATGTGATGAGACAATCGCGCCTTAATTGCATAGTTTAATAGTTCGGCCATGTACCTGATAATTGGAGGCATTTGCCTGCTAAACAGCAGTAAGTTTCTGATAATATTCCCTGTGCGGTAATCACTCCAGCTGCTGTGAAAGTAATTTGTTCTTGAAGGTTTGTTTACACTCTCTTTTAGCAATCAATACAAATGGCTTCTTGTAAAAATTACAGGGCATTGCATCTCTCACTGTTTGTTTCTGTTTCTTTCCCTGTGAATTCCCCCCTCAGTACATAGTTCTCTCCAAGGCACAAAGGTGAGTCATTCTGATTGAATATTGTAATGCTGCAGCGCGGTGTATTTGACATAGTAAAAAGTCTGACAGGTCAATTGAGTAATGAGAGTAAAGAGAGGGGCGTTCCGGTGCATCACCATGGAGAGTCCTGATGCTGTTCTCCCACCGTGGACCTGCAGAGGGAAAGCTGCCAAATGCAGAGCTGCTGTTCTCCCCCCGTGGACCTGCAGAGGGAAAGCTGCCAAATATAGAGCTGATGTTCTCCCCCCGTGGACCTGCAGAGGGAAAGCTGCCAAATACAGAGCTTCTGTTCAGTTTTTCTTAAGCATGTGACGTGGCTCAGGCTCTAGTTAGGTTATAACTAGACCTACAGTAAGAAATGGGATATGTTTCATCTCAATCCAAATCTACTTATCATTGCTAGTCAAAATGAACCACAACACAATAGCGATAGGGGAAGTAATATCATAAAAGAGGCAGACATGTTTTTAATTGGGCTGAATTTAAAGCCTCAGAACGTATCTGCGATCTGTACTGAGATGGCTTGCAGAGATCGGAGAGTGTAATGAAATTTGCCAGGATGGTGATTCTCCCTTTTGAAAACAGCCATGCAGGAAATCACTGCAACCTCGGAAACTCTTTCAATCTCAGCCACATAACTGCCAGACCAAATATGTCAAATTTATGTGGGGCTTGGATCTATAGCCCCGAGACGAGTTGTTCCAGGAAATGATCCTGCTTAAGATGTCAATTCTCCTCGTTGCTGAATTCAGGTTACAGAAGAGCCTTAGGCCACATAAGTTGTAGAAAAGGTCAACTAGCAGAGGCTATACACTGCAACAGGTGGGTCCCTCTAGGTCTATATCGATATACTATCACAGTAGATCACAATCACAAAATGTTCATATGTCTAAATAAAAGGGATGGAGTACATTTACAGTATGTCCCAGTATTAGATGACAGACAGCTGTTCTATGGTATGGCTAAAAATCTTAACAGTGCACCCGTATGATCAGTAATGAACAATTGGTACTTTACACAGGCGTTTTTACATGGGTAAGTGTGATTTTTAAATGTAACAGTGACTTTTGCCATTTTCTCTACCAGCTATGATGGCCATTAACATTGACAGCAGTTGATTTAGAATAAATCGTGCCACTAGTGTCTAGTGGTTAAAACAACACAGTCTTAACACTGATATTTTACACTACCTGATCCATCATTCCTCCCTCACTGCTTCCATCCGACAGTTACCGCTGCTTCCTTATTCCCTTGAATTAATTGCTGGTGGCAGGTTAGTAGTTCCATTCCACAGCCACTAGAAATATTTAATAAAACATGATAGGAGTTTTAGATGCCGAATTAACGAGGGGACACTTTGGAGGGCTTCATTACGAAAGCTGGGAGAATAAGGCAGGAAAGTAAAAAGGATGCTCTGACCCCACTCTGCTGATTACAGCAGGCTACCACTCTGCTACCGAATTATAGATCTCTGGAAGTCAGGACCTGCTAGATTAATAATAAACAACTCTGGTAAAGAACTACTGCAGAAATATATTTTCTTGGGGAATGAAAGGTGCTGCTATCAAGTGGTATCGGCTATTAAAGTGATATGGATATACTGCGAGGCTAATTGTTCTTAACTGCCCTTAATGGGAAAATAATAACACCATCATTTCTCCCCTGAAGAATCAAATCAACTTCCTTAAGTGCTGAGATACTTTCCCAACATGGTACATTCTGTATCCACGCAAAAAAATCTATGCCTGGCAAGATTGAGCTCCAGTATCCTCACATTTACATGGGCATTTTAGTAATTTAGAAGACGCACTTATCCAGAGCGACTTACAATAGTGAATGCATACATTTACTTACTTTTTCGTACTGCTCCCCCATGGGAATCGAACACTGGCGGTGCAAGCGCTATGCTCTACCAACTGAGGCCCTCTACAGTCACCTTCACATTTCCACACTGTGGTCCGCAGTGGCTAAGAGCAGTGCAGGGCGGCAGGGTGCAGGCCGGCGGGCAGTGCTAAGGTGAAGTACACTCAATAATAGACATTTCCCCTCTCAGAGAGTGGTGGCCCATGCTCTCCTGACTCCAGTTTCCCTGACTAGCTATTATCACTACAGCCAGACCTTAACCCTGCTGTGGTTTACACCCCTCTCCTTCACCTCCGTCACTTCTAGCTACATGGTGCTGAAAGGGAAAAAAACTCTCACAGTAAATTAGATGCTTTATTGCCTCTTCCCTGCTTGATCCACTTCACCCTACTTGCTTGAGAAGTGGCAAGTTACTCCTACATGTCTAGCTCAACACTTTAGCAGGAAGTACAATAGCACTGAATGGCAATCTCAGTTAATCTCTGCTATACTAAGACACGAGAGATTGCCAATAGCTGATAGCATGTGCTATATGATGGCGTAGTCGGCAAGATCCAATAGACATGCAGTCAACGGGTGCCTATCATGTGAGCAGATCAGCACAGAGAGAGACAGCGATGGAGCGAGAAAGAAGTTAAGCGAATGAACAAAGCGTGCCATGGGCAGGCACATCAGTGGGACAGAGGATGGTAATTTTTGTCTGCAAAGGACCGAGCAGCGGGAGCCATCACTCACACCGGAGCTCTCCATCATTTGATTCCCAGGTGTCTGAAGGTTATTTTATCAGGTAACAGAGAAACACACACACAACCGTCCTCACACAGCAGGCATCCGCTGCTGCGAGCTCAAGCTGCTTGCCAGGCAACACATTTGAATCAGTGTTTGCATCAGAATGCGGATGGCTTCGTTTAAAGCACGGTGCGCAGCTAATGGATGAACTTTCAGAGGCAACCACGGCAGTATATCTTGTGGAGATAGAATTAGGCTTGTACTTTTGGATGTTTATCCCCACTCCAGCTATGCATCTCCTTTCTAAATTGCACCAGTCCGCGAGAATAAGTCAGGGCGGCACCATGATTAATTCTGCCCAATTGTTTCCTCTGTCATAAAATGGGCGTCTTTCACGCATTGCCAGCCAGCACTGACTGATGCGGGTTCAGGGTTGGAGCTGGCTGACAGCTGTGTATGAGTGATTCTCAGAGAAGAAGAGAGTGAGGGAGAGTGTGTTACACTGTCTCTGGTCCCATTTGAGAAGTTGCACCGATGTGACTGCACATCGAAGACGCGAGTCTCTCTACCTTCATAGGGGAAATAAAAGTAGGCTTAAGTCTTCTGTGCTGTAGCCTTATCAGTCCTATCGATTGTATTGTACTTATCCATTGAACTCCAACTGAATAGGTCACCTCCAGGAGAGACAGGTGAATGTTCTTCATAAACACTCATCTCATCTGCATGGCCACTAAAAAGGGCATATCAATTAAACGCTTAAAGCCTGGAGAGAAAAGGTTTTCTGTTTTGTTTTCTAGTGAGATTAATATTCGTGTGGTAAATAATGGAACCCAACCAGTGAATACTGCTCTGACAATGAGGAGACAATAAAATGTCTCTATGAACTGTAACAATCATTCATTCAGCGGAGGATGCCAGGGTAAAATGATTGTTTTTACACTAAAGCAGCAGTAATGGAGCTGCTGGTCATGATGACGAAAAGGTCATTAGCCTAATTTGTTTGAATTTTAAAAAGCATTAAAACATTTGTACAGCGTGAAGAAAAAGTTGAGCAAATATCCAATAATGACACTTCAGCATCAGAGTCAATAAAAGTATCCAACATTATAAAGCTCTTTGAGATTTCTATTATGAAAAGCGCTATATACGTTTAACAGATTATTATTATTATTATAGAAATTGTTCTATGGGTGGAGATGCTGAGTTTGAGGTTCCAATTCCAATCATTTTTGCCTAAACATTTCATAGCTAATGAGAAATGTAATTAGACAGAAACTTTCAGAAGTCATTCTTGATGCTTATAAACGAGGAGGGCTTGATATAGAATAAAATCAAAGGCTTGCTGTAAAATAATTGCATGTTCCAAGGATGAAAAACAACTCCTCCCTAAATGCACAATCACCATTGAGCTACCACTGTCATAATAATAATATGCCATTTAGCAGACGCTTTTATCCAAAGCGACTTACAGTCATGCGTGCATAAATTTTTTTTTGTGTATGGGTAGTCCCGGGGATCCAACCCACTACCTTGGCGTTACAAGCGCCGTGCTCTATCAGCTGAGCTACAGAGGACCATAAGAAACACTAACGTTTTGTCTTGTATGTGATGTGTTTTCAAACAAGCTAAATCAACTTTACTGCAATGTGTGTGCCTGCGCGTGTGTAAGTGCATATGTCACGTTTCTCTGCTCTCTTATGAAATGTCTTCATTGGCATTAAATTATTCTGGATCCGTGGGCAACGGCGGCAGGAGGGGTATGGTAACGCATGCTTTCCTTGTCCTCAAGCAACACAATATGGACGTCATCAAGGATGAAACACTGCCTAACATTTACCATGAACAACACATAGGAATATATGTGCCTCCAGTATCTTCACTTGCATTGGCTATTCACCCCTACAAGATTCCACCAATCATGTTACTCTAAAATGTTAAATTAAACACAGGGAAACAGCACTGGGCAGATGGTTTCTTTTTAAACTCCTTTCGTATGGGAATAAAACGTAATGGGCACAGGCAGGGGCATCATGCACCTATTTAGAGGGGTCAAGAAGTACGTGTGGATGGGAGGGAGGGGGTTGGAGAATCTTGCATTTTTCAAACACCTGAAACAGCTTTCTTCTGCAATCTAGAGCTATAACCATTATGCCTAATTCTATGTGAAATAAATGATATGTACAGTATGTTATTCCACACAGGTTATCTTAGCATACAGTGCCTTGCAAAAGTATTCATCCCCCTTGGCGTTTTTCCTATTTTGTTGCATTACAACCTGTAATTTAAATGGATTTTTATTTGGATTTCATGTCATGGACATACACAAAATAGTCCAAATTGATGAAGTGGAATGAAAAAAATTACTTGTTTCAACAAAAAAAATTACAAAAAATAACGGAAAAGTATGTATTAACCTCCTTTGCTATGAAGCCCTTAAATAAGAGCTGGTGCAACCAATTACCTTCAGAAGTCACATAATTACAGTGAGGGAAAAAAGTATTTGATCCCCTGCTGATTTTGTACGTTTGCCCACTGACAGAGACATGATCAGTCTATAATTTTAATGGTAGGTTTATTTGAACAGTGAGAGACAGAATAACAACAACAAAATCCAGAAAAACGCATGTCAAAAATGTTATAAATTGATTTGTATTTTAATGAGGGAAATAAGTATTTGACCCCTCTGCAAAACATGACTTAGTACTTGGTGGCAAAACCCTTGTTGGCAATCACAGAGGTCAGACATTTCTTGTAGTTGGCCACCAGGTTTGCACGCATCTCAGGAGGGATTTTGTTCCACTCCTCTTTGCAGATCTTCTCCAAGTCATTAAGGTTTCGAGGCTGACGTTTGGCAACTCGAACCTTCAGCTCCCTCCACAGATTTTCTATGGGATTAAGGTCTGGAGACTGGCTAGGCCACTCCAGGACCTCAATGTGCTTCTTCTTGAGCCACTCCTTTGCTGGAATACCCATCCACGACCCATTTTCAATGCCCTGGCTGAGGGAAGGAGGTTCTCACCCAAGATTTGACAGTACATGGCCCCGTCCATCGTCCCTTTGATGTGGTGAAGTTGTCCTGTCCCCTTAGCAGAAAAACACCCCCAAAGCATAATGTTTCCATCTCCATGTTTGACGGTGGGGATGGTGTTCTTGGGGTCATAGGCAGCATTCTTCCTCCTCCAAACACGGCGAGTTGAGTTGATGCCAAAGACCTCGATTTTGGTCTCATCTGACCACAACACTTTCACCCAGTTCTCCTCTGAATCGTTCAGATGTTCATTGACAAACTTCAGACGGGCCTGTATATGTGCTTTCTTGAGCAGGGGGACCTTGCGGGCGCTGCAGGATTTCAGTCCTTCATGGCGTAGTGTGTTACCAATTGTTTTCTTGGTGACTATGGTCCTAGCTGCCTTGAGATCATTGACAAGATCCTCCCATGTAGTTCTGGGCTGATTCCTCACCGTTCTCATGATCATTGCAACTCCACGAGGTGAGATCTTGCATGGAGCCCCAGGCCGAGGGATATTGACAGTTATTTTGTGTTTCTTCCATTTGCGAATAATCGCAACAACTGTTGTCACCTTCTCACCAAGCTGCTTGGCAATGGTCTTGTAGCCCATTCCAGCCTTGTGTAGGTCTACAATATTGTCCCTGACATCCTTGGAGAGCTCTTTGGTCTTGGTCATGGTGGAGAGTTTGGAATCTGATTGATTGATTGCTTCTGTGGACAGGTGTCTTTTATACAGGTAACAAGCTGAGATTAGGAGCACTCCCATTAAGAGTTTGCTCCTAATCTCAGCTCGTTACCTGTATAAAAGACACCTGGGAGCCTGAAATCTTTCTGATTGAGAGGGGGTGAAATACTTATTTCCCTCATTAAAATGCAAATCAATTCATAACATTTTTGACATGCGTTTTTCTGGATTTTTTTGTTGTTATTCTGTCTCTCACTGTTCAAATAAACCTACCATTAAAATTATAGACTGATAATTTCATTGTCAGTGGGCAAACGTACAAAATCAGCAGGGGATCAAATACTTTTTTCCCTCACTGTAGTTAAATAAAGTGTCACATGATCTGTCACATGATCTCAGTGTATATACACCTGTTCTGAAAGGCCCCCAGAGTCTGCACCACCAAGCAAGAAATAAGACAAAAAAACAGAAACCCCCCCTCCCAAGTAAATACTTTGTAGAGTCACCTTTTGCAGCAATTACAGCTGCAAGTCTCTTGGGGTATCTCTCTATAAGCTTGGCACATCTAGCCACTGGGAATTTTGCCCATTCTTCAAAGCAAAACTGCTCCAGCTCCTTCAAGTTGGATGGGTTCCGCTGGTGTACAGCAATCTTTAAGTCATACCACAGATTCTCAATTGGATTGAGGTCTGGGCTTTGACTAGGCCATTCCAAGATATTTAAATGTTTCCCCTTAAACCACTCAAGTGTTGCTTTAGCAGTATGCTTAGGGTCATTGTCCTACTGGAAGGTGAACCTCCGTCCCAGTCTCAAATCTCTGGAAGACTGAAACAGGTTTCCCTCAAGAATTTCCCTGTATTTAGTGCCATCCATCATTCCTTCAATTCTGACCAGTTTCCCAGTCCCTGCCGATGAAAAACATCCCCACAGCATGATGCTGCCACCACCATGCTTCACTGTGGGGATGGTGTTCTCGGGGTGATGAGAGGTGTTGGGTTTGCGCCAGACATAGCATTTTCCTTGATGGCCAAAAAGCTCAATTTTAGTCTCATCTGACCAGAGTACCTTCTTCCATATGTTTCGGGAGTCTCCCACATGTCTTTTGGCGAACACCAAACGTGTTTGCTTATTTTTTTCTTTAAGCAATGGCTTTTTTCTGGCCACTCTTCTGTAAAGCCCAGCTCTGTGGAGTGTATGGCTTAAAGTGGTCCTATGGACAGATACTCCAATCTCCGCTGTGGAGCTTTGCAGCTCATTCATGGTTCTCTTTGGTCTCTTTATTGCCTCTCTGATTAATGCCCTCCTTGCCTGGTCCATGAGTTTTGGTGTGCGGCCCTCTCTTGGCAGGTTTGTTGTGGTGCCATATTTTTCAGTTCATATAAGGAAATCAGTCAATTGAAATTAATTCATTAGGTCCTAATCTATGGATTTCACATGACTGGGAATACAGATATGCATCTGTTGGTCACAGATACCTTTTTTTTTTATATAGGGGCGTGGATCAGAAAACCAGCCAGTATCTGGTGTGACCACCATTTGCCTCATGCAGCACGACACATCTCCTTCACATAGAGTTGATCAGGCTGTTGATTGTGGTCTGTGGAATGTTGTCCCACTACTCTTCAATGGCTGTGCGAAGTTGCTGGATATTGGCGGGAACTGGAACATGCTGTCGTACACGTCGATCCAGAGCATCCCAAACATGCTTAATGGGTGACATGTCTGGTGAGTATGCAGATCATGGAAGAACTGGGACATCTTCAGCTTCTAGGAATTGTGTACAGATCCTTGCAACATTGGGCCGTGCATTATCATGCTGAAACATGAGGTGATGGCGGCGGATGAATGGCACGACAATGTGCCTCAGGATCTCGTCAAGGTATCTCTGTGCATTCAAATTGCCATCAATAAAATGCAATTGTGTTCATTGTCCTTAGCTTATGCCTGCCCATACCATAACCCCACCGCCACCATTGGGCACTCTGTTCACAACATTGACATCAGCAAACCGCTCGCTGACACGACACATACACGCTGTCTGCCATCTGCCCGGTACAGTTAAAACAGAGATTCATTTGTGAAGAGTACACTTCACCAGCATGCCAGTGGCCATTGAAGGTGAGCATTTGCACAGTGAAGTCGGTTATGACGCCGAACTGCTGTCAGGTCAAGTCTCTGGTGACTCAAATTCTCTAAAACGATGTTGGAGGCGGTTTATGGTAGACAAATAAACATTCAATTCTCTGTCAACAGCTCTGGTGGACATTCCTGCAGTCAGCATGCCAATTGCACGCTCCCTCAAAACTTGAGACATCTGTAGCGTTGTGCTGTGTGACAAAACTGCACATTTTAGAGTGGCCTTTTATTGTCCCCAGCACAAGGAATGATCATGCTGTTTAATCAGCTTCTTGATATGCCACGCCTGTCAGCTGGATGGATTATCTTGGCAAAGGAGAAATGCTCACTAACAGGGATGTAAACAAATTTGTGCTCAACATTTTGGAGAAATAAGCTTTTTTGTGCTTATGGAAAATGTCTGGGATCTTTTATTTCAGCTCAGGAAACATGGGACCAACAATTTACATATTGCATTTATAATTTTGTTCAGTATATTTATGATAAAACGTGGGCTTGAAAAAAAAAAAATCTGTTTAGTAATTAATTGACAAATCTGAGGAGGCACGTGCCCTTTATGCTCACTATAGACATGTGTATAGGAGTGTTGTGTTCAGCCAGGGATCTCTCTCTCCTCCCTCTCCACAGGATAGGCATCATATCAGCAGCTCCATGGCCCCCTGGGCGTCTTTTGTTTCTATTGCTCTCTGAGAACAGAGAGGTGTGAATCCCTCCCTCATTACCCATAATCCTCCAAAGACGGCTGACTATGTGGCGTGGAGGAAAAGGTTAGTGGTGAGTGGGACGTCATCGAGCCGATCCCTGGCTGTGCCATATTGATCTTCTCATCGTCATTAATTGAAAAAGCCCAGGGACTCAACTGTGACCAATTAACGAGCTGCCTCCAATGTAAATGGGAAAAACATGCCATTGTTAGTGTACTCGTGTGCAAAGGCCACGTATACTTACATGCAGTTAACATAGATTTTGCTAAAAGAGATTTATGCAAATAATGAACAGCGCGTCCTTTGCTGCTATTGACCTCCTCCGGAAGGTCGCAGAAGGATCACTGACTGAGTACTACATCATCAAATTGTGTACTATGTCATCCATTTCGTATGATATGTTACGTCCTGCATTTGTTTTACACTTCATATGATATGTTACTAATCCAATTCGTACTATATGTTACGAATTTGTTGTGCTCAAGATCCTGGAGTGCATCTTTAACTGGAGCTTGATTGACAGACATGAGCGTGTGAATACAATGTGGATACAGCGTTTAAGCTTAAGCAGCTGTAGTGCTTGTTTAGTGTGATTGACACATCTTTGTTGTAACTCTCCCCTGGGTTGTGTCTTTTCAAAGGTCATAGCTTCTTCAACCCAGAAACAGATGTACAGGGCGATTCCAGTGTTATGGATGCTACATTTGAACGCAAAATCACAACTTTAATGTCTCACAGAATGGACAAACAAAATATAAATGATTCCTATGATATGTGTGTCATACCCCTTGGGGGGAGTGTATAACCCAAAAAAAGGACTTCTAAATATTGGCATGTTGGAGATATAAAGCAAATAAGAGGGATTTGGATATTACTTGAAATGGACACGCTTTTTGGAGAGACTGAACATATTAGCAAAAGTCTGTGAGTTTGTAAGTCTAAGGTCAAAACATGGATGGTCATTTCGAAGGCAATGCTTGGCTGAACAAAAAAAATGATTATTTTGAAAAGATTGTCATTTCCATTACCACTAAAGAGGAAAAACGACTATTATAGATGTTGCACCTTCCGTTATGGATATTACAGTCTGAAACATCATGACCATCACCAATACAACTCACTATAAGACAAATAAATTAGGCTACCCTTTTTGAAGGCAGAATGTCTATAAGGGTTTCTGCGTACAGGATGGCAATTATGTGGAAAATTGCTATTGAGTCCTGCTCGACTCAATACTTCCACCTAGCTTTCTATTCACAGAAGACACTGCTGCTGGACTAGTTTAGGGAGCATTGGTTTAGCGAGCATCAAGGAGGAACAGATATTCCCCTTAAATTTCCCCTATTCCCATCTTACAAATATTAACTAGCCTACAAACTGCACTCGAGGTAGGTTATGATACTATAAAGTACTAACCAAATATGGCGAATGGGAAAGGGGAAAACAATGCATTAATACAATTCAATGGCATCCCACTTACCTTCCTGGACCGCCTGGAAAGGGTTGTTAACCTCGACAAGTTTTATGGAATGTGTGATTTTCTCGCTCTGCAAAATGTCGTCGTTGAGACTGAGGTCTGAGATCGCCAGCTGGAAAACCTCGTCATCTCTCACTGCGTTCTCCTCGAATATGGCACCTGTTGAAAATATGTAATTTTCAACATTGCAATATGTGTAGACATCCGTTTGCAAAGACTACTGAGGCAGTTGCATTTCAGTTTCAGAGAAATCTCGTTCGCCTTACACTTCTGCCTATGTGTACCCTAATTAGCCTGGGGCTGGGGACGAGGTTAGTTTCAGAGAAACGTTTGAAAAGATATGCCCTAATGTGTAGGATAGGCTAAAATTTGTCAAGAAAGGGGTGATATGACATGACATGTTAAATCACCTTTTCCTGATGTAGGTTTTCAGTGAGGCTTAATTAGCATTATAATGAAATGTTGGTGAATGTATATACACATAGATCATTGAATGGGTGGATGCCAGATAAATACTTTTCACTTTCCCTGCCTGTCAATGGTGGTTACACGATCCCCCCATTTCAGAACCATGGAGAGCAAGAATGTTGTACCATGTTTTCGACCTATATAAACAAACTCTCTCAGCTCCAGCTCCTCTAAGAATATGTACTTTAACTACATATTGTATCTTGGTCCAGATTACCGAAATCTAATCCTTGTTTTTACCATTGTACAAATCTGTAAAAATCTGGCCCTGTATCAGTAGTTAGGGGCAATTTCTACCCACTCAACATCGGATTCAGTTAGATATGGGCCGGGCTTCACAATATAACCTCGCCTATGCTAGAGCTAGTACACTCTGAAATCCGTTAAAGTTTCAAATTATGACCAGGAATTGTTTGTTGATACATTATCAGTAATTTGAAGTTAATTATTGTAAACAGTGTTCAGATGTTATAGGATAAAGTAGATTAGGATGTATCGTATTTTGCAGGTGTGCAGGTGGTTTGAGCGAATAGCCTGCGTTGATGGTTAACTGGTGTGTTCATCTTATTTAGCGGGGGATGAGAATGGCGCATCTGCCCATTCTGTTTGCCATTGAGAACAGATTGGATTCCCGGTGTTCGAGCTCGCCTTCCAATGCAGAGCTGGATAACCAGCGCCTCTACATTGCCCCATCACCCCGTAAATCACTCCACGTCAGGTGTCCAATAATTTATGAGACAGACCTATTCCTCTCCTGCTTAATAAACAGACTCCTCTTTTAGCTACAATGATAACTTAAGAGGAGAGGAGAGGAGGAAATAATAGGAGAGTTAAAGGATATAGTGCTAAAGAGGTGGAAAACTTGGTTATTTCACGTCGTTCACAACTGACTGTCTCTATTGGTCCCATTTTACGCACAATAACAATAACCCTGAACCGTCTGATATCTGTAGGATGGCCATATCCATTTCACATTCAGATATTTCATCTCTAATAGCATATATTCACAGCTAGGAGGAGTAACCCCCCAAAGAATTGACCGGAATGAAACTGTCACATTCGATAGTGGGCAGTCTTTTGGTTGCCAAGTCCGACCCGTCTTGTATTGAGGGCTATCCAGAGTTTTTGCGCAGCAGCAGACTGGGCACGGAGACCGGCTATGGAGACGGAATATTTGAACCGCATGCGTCAATCCTTTTAAATGAGAATCCATGGTGTTCGAACGTAATGGTGCACCATTCTTCAACTTCACTCATTAAGACAATATTTCATAGGAAGTTAATCAGAAATATAATTTATTGTTTTAACCATGTTCATGTTAAGATAAGCGTAGCCTAGGCTACTCAAGGGTAGTCTAAAGCTTGGAACAGCATGCTCGATAGGGTACTTACTGGCTTTGCACTGCAAGCTTTTTCTGTCAAGATCACCGATACATTGGATTCCGAGAGAACAAAATGTGCCAAAAACGCATCAAAACCTCAATGGATATGAAATGAACGTTTTGAAAACCTTAGAATAACCAATTCCAGATAAAAGCCCTGATTTCGAGGTTGAGAGGGTGGTGGGGATGACAAAAGTGCAATGTAACCATGGCTACATCACAACTATTCCAACTTGCTTTATACCTGCGTTGTTAGCTATATACGGTTGTTATTTATATCTGGGTTAGGCCGAAAAAAGTGCAAATGCCATCGATGATAATGTATCCAATACATGTTTAATTATAAACCCCCGCAATGCTGCCTCTGAAGCTTGATAGTGTCCAAGACAAATAGCCTACATACCTAAGTACTGCAGAATTCTCAAATGTCAAATGCTTCAACTGTTGTTGTGCTTGATGGTTTTATTTCGAGCAATCAACTAGTCACTGCAGCACCATTGGCATGCAAAGGTTTTAATGCAAAATTTAACAAAAACTGATGTTCCACTGCTAAGGTGTGTGTGTGTGTGTGTGTCTGTGTGTCTGTGTGTGTGTGGGTGGGTGCATTAGTTGTCTTTGGTCAAACAAATGGCATTAAACAAATGCCAGTGGCATTATTCAGAAATACAATATTCCAGTCATTCATATTGACCCCTCCCCTTCCCCACACCATATTCATCACCAGCGCCGATGTTAGTTGTTTAAGCAAAAAATGTATTAAAGTCAGATAAAATATATTGGACAAATCTGACCTCTTACCCACCCAAATTCACCAAACAGATTACACTGGAATCTATTCTAATGTTGGCTTACGACATAATGGTTTAGTATTTGTCCCTTTGTCATGTATTTCCTTCACAGGCTTTTATTAACATTTCGCTCACGTTCAATTCAAAGTTCAAGCTATAGATGGGGAGGGGGAGGAGAAGGGATAGGCTATCCTTTAAAAACCCACGTTGTGTTAGTTCGTCTGATCTAAGCAAATTAGCTTGGCTTGCTTTGGTTTTGTCGTGTGAATAACAATATAATTACAATATTGTCTTTATTGTCATGGTTTAGGAAAATACACATTAGTGGTGCACTTTTCCAGGGACTTTCAATTAAGCGTTTGCAAAGCCTTTCATATGATATTGTGTATAATAGGCAATGTAAACGGACAAATTGATCTCACCATGACTGCATGGTTTAGAATTCAAATTAAGATATTGTAAAATTGTCACAGCTCCAATCATGACAACGTTATTCACCAGAACTACAGATCAAGCGTATAATGTCTTTAGTTCAAACTCGCTCTTCATACAGGCTACTAACACATTCAAGATAAATATATTTCATCCTTATGCCTTCCTAAATGTATCTTTAATTTCAACAACAAAATACTGTTTTATTCAAAGCCCTGAAGGGGTTTATATCACACGTCCGCGTTTGCATCCCGTCTCCTCTGCAATAGCTCCTTACCGATGTGAATGATGGAGTCCGCGCTCGCCACTGAATTGCATTGCAATATCCAAAGGGAAATAAATATTATCAGCACTTCCATCTCCGGTTTTGGCTAAAGCAGCTCATCCACGGCCCCTCGTATGTCAGGCAAATCCAAATAAGCAGCAGTGCGTAAACCAGTTGTTCAGATTGCGACTGAATAAAAGCCGAAGACAAAACTATATGGAGGGAGGAAAAATGTCCAGGGCTTCCTGGGGTATAGAGAATAAGTTATTGGGAAAGGGAGATGGCGGTTGGCAAGAAAAGGCAGGGAAATACACGGCTTTTCGGTAAGTAAGGCTGAGAATCCGGCGCGCTCTCTGTGGCTCTCGCTCTATCCAGCGAGAGTCTGAAACATAACAATCTGCAAACTGCAGAGGAGGGACCCCCCCCCCCCCACACACACACACACACACACACACACACACACTCCCTAGCTCACTCTCTCGATTTTCCCGACCCACGTGACTGCAGAGACTCTCTATCTACACGGCTAAACTGTCCGGAGAAGGCAGGGAGAGATGGAATCCGAGCAAGCCGGAGACCGGGACGGCGATCAAGACTTGCCCTTGAGGCTCGGTCTATCAGCGAATGCACATTACCATGGAAGGTCGGGAACCTGGAAAACCAAAGAATCGCCGACATTAAAAGCACATGGATGGCGCGCAAAGCAGACTTGCATTGCAGTGTAAGTAATCGCACCGGGAGGATAACTTCCGATTGATAGTTAACTCTCATAGCAGATTATATTTTCTAATGACAAATAGATTGGTGCATGGTAGCCTGTAGCTGTGGTGATGCCACACGTACGATATTGCGCTGAGGTGTATGTGTCTGTATATGCGTAAAACCTTTCCACAGCTACAGGTTTGTATGGGGACTATTTGAAGCGTTGAAACAATTTCACATGTTGAAATTGACTAAATGGCATGAATCGGAAAGAACAGACGTGAAGAGTATGAAAATGTATGCACTCACTAACTGTAAGTCGCTCTGGATAAGAGCATCTGCTAAATGACTAAAATGTAAAATGTAAAATGTAAAATGTAAGAGGACAGTTTCTGCTAAAAGTGCCTGCCTGGAGAGTATGCGTGACCGCACATACCGCTGTGGAGGGGACGCTAGTGCGATGTAGTATGGACACAGAGGTTAGACGGGAGGGTATAGAGCACATCTGTCATGATTTGATACAGGAGCTCGTCTAGGTCTGTTAGCCCACTGTCTTTGGGAGTTTTGTTACAATTATCTTTTATGTATTGTATTCTGACCATTGATTACAGTGTCTCTTCTACTGACCGCAGTGACAGTATGGTAAGCCAACAATATATTTGGAGACATGCATTATGATAGTAATTTTGTTTCCAATGGGTCTACTAACGCCTGACAAACTGTATCCAACCTTTCCTGCATGCCAGTTAAATTACCTATTGAACCTGTCATAAGTTATGGAGAGATTGCACACATGGACATGGAGCCAAGTGACATCACGATGTTAATCTATTTGCTGGACTAAGAGGTTCACACTACAGGTTGATAATGTAGAGGGTCGAAGAAGGAAGACCACATCCCGAAACTCGAAACTCCAAAAACTAAAGAACCTTCTGGGTTGTTTTTTCCCCGATAACAATGGTCCTTTTCAGAGAATATTTCTTCATATAAGAGATGAAACGGTAATATTCTTAATCTTACAATTAAAGGATATTTCTTGCGATTGAATGAGAGACGGAAATGCCCCTTAATTGTTTGGCTAAGTCTATTTTTCTCACGGAGAGATTTCAGCACCACGGATCCATGGACAGCTCCGGACTCTACTCATCGCCCTATGATGCAACTCAATATTAGGAAGGTGTTCTTAATGTTTTGTACACTCAGTGCATATGAAATATAGGGAGAATCAAAAGGTATGAGGTCTATTTTGTATTACACATACAGTACCAGTCCAAAGTTTAGACACACCTACTCATTCAAGGGTTTTTCTTTATTTTTACTATATTCTACATTGTAGACTTCAAAACTATGAAATAACACATATGGAATCATGTAGTAACCAAAAAAGTGTTAAACAAATCTAAACATATTTTATATTTGAGATTCTTCAAAGTAGCCACCCTTGATGACATCTTTGCACACTCTTGGCATTCTCTCAACCAGCTTCACCTGGAATGCTTTTCCAACAGTCTTGAAGGAGTTCCCACATATACTGAGCACTTGTTGGCTGCTTTTCCTTTACTCTGCGGTCCAACTCATCCCAAACCATCTCAATTGGGTTGAGGTCGGGTGATTGTGGAGGCCAGATCATCTGATGCAGCACTCCATCACTCTCTTTTTGGTCAAATAGCCCTTACACAGCCTGGAGGTGTGTTGGGTCATTGTCCTGTTGAAAAACAAATGATAGTCCCCCTAAGCGCAAACCAGATGGGATCACGTATCGCTGCAGAATGCTGTGGTAGCCATGCTGGTTAAGTGTTCCTTGAATTCTAAATAAATCACTGACAGTGTCACCAGCAAAGCACCCCCATACCATCACACCTCCTCCTCCATGCTTCACGGTGGGAACCACACATGCGGAGATCATCCGTTCACCTACTCTGCATCTCATAAAGACAAGGCGGTTGGAACCAAAAATCTCAAATCTGGACTCATCAGACGAAAGGACAGATTTCCACCGGTCTAATGTCCATTGCTCGTGTTTCTTGGCCCAAGCAAGTCTCTTCTTCTTATTGGTGTCCTTTAGTAGTGGTTTCTTTGCAGCAATTCGACCATGAAAGCCTGATTCACGCAGTCCCCTCTGAACAGTTGATGTTGACATACAGTGGGGAGAACAAGTATTTGATACACTGCTGGTTTTGCAGGTTTTCCTACTTTCAAAGCATGTAGAGGTCTGTAATTTTTATCATAGGTACACTTCAACCGTGAGAGACGGAATCTAAAACAAAAATCCAGAAAATCACATTGTATGATTTTTAAGTAAATAATTTGCATTTTATTGCATGACATAAGTATTTGATACATCAGAAAAGCAGAACTTAATATTTGGTACAGAAACCTTTGTTTGCAATTACAGAGATCATACGTTTCCTGTAGGTCTTGACCAGGTTTGCACACACTGCAGCAGGGATTTTGGCCCACTCCTCCATACAGACCTTCTCCAGATCCTTCAGGTTTCGGGGCTGTCGCTGGGCGATATGGACTTTCAGCTCCCTCCAAAGATTTTCTATTGGGTTCAGGTCTGGAGACTGGCTAGGACACTCCAGGACCTTGAGATGCTTCTTACGGAGTCACTCCTTAGTTGCCCTGGCTGTGTGTTTCGGGTCTTTGTCATGCTGGAAGACCCAGCCATGACCCATCTTCAATGCTCTTACTGAGGGAAGGAGGTTGTTGGCCAAGATCTCGCGATACATGGCCCCATCCATCCTCCCCTCAATACGGTGCAGTCGTCCTGTCCCCTTTGCAGAAAAGCATCCCCAAAGAATGATGTTTCCACCTCCATGCTTCACGGTTGGGATGGTGTTCTTGGGGTTGTACTCATTCTTCTTCTTCCTCCAAACACGGCGAGTGGAGTTTAGACCAAAAAGCTCTATTTTTGTCTCATCAGAACACATGACCTTCTCCCATTCCTCCTCCGGATCATCCAGATGGTCATTGGCAAACTTCAGACGGGCCTGGACATGCGCTGGCTTGAGCAGGGGGACCTTGCGTGCGCTGCTACTAATGCTTTTCTTTGAGACTGTGGTCCCAGCTCTCTTCAGGTCATTGACCAGGTCCTGCCGTGTAGTTCTGGGCTGATCCCTCACCTTCCTCATGATCATTGATGCCCCACGAGCTGAGACCTTGCATGGAGCCCCAAACCGAGGGTGATTGACCGTCATCTTGAACTTCTTCCATTTTCTAATAATTGCGCCAACAGTTGTTGCCTTCTCACCAAGCTGCTTGCCTATTGTCCTGTAGCCCATCCCAGCCTTGTGCAGGTCTACAATTTTATCCCCTGATGTCCTTACACAGCTCTCTGGTCTTGGCCATTGTGGAGAGGTTGGAGTCTGTTTGATTGAGTGTGTGGACAGGTGTCTTTTATACAGGTAACAAGTTCAAACAGGTGAAGTTAATACAGGTAATGAGTGGAGAACAGGAGGGCTTCTTAAAGAAAAACTAACAGGTCTGTGAGAGTCGGAATTCTTACTGGTTGGTAGGTGATCAAATACTTCATGTCATGCAATAAAATGCAAATTAATTACTTAAAAATCATACAATGTGATTTTCTGGATTTGTTAGATTCTGTCTCTCACAGTTGAAGTGTACCTATGATAAAAATTACAGACCTCTACATGCTTTGTAAGTAGGAAAACCTGCAAAATTGGCAGTGTATCAAATACTTGTTCTCCCCACTGTATGTCTGTTACTTGAACTCTGTGAACCATTTATTTGGGCTGCAATTTCTGAGGCTGGTAACTCTAATGAACTTATCCTCTGCATCAGAGGGAACTCTGGGTCTTCCTTTCCTGTGGCGGTCCTCATGAGAGCCAGTTTCATCATAGCGCTTGATGGTTTTTGCGACTGCACTTGAAGAAACTTTCAAAGTTCTTGAAATGTTCCATATTGACTGACCTTCATGTCTTAAAGTAGTGATGGACTGTCGTTTCTCTTCCCTTATTTGAGCTGTTCTTGCCATAATATGGACTTGGTTTTTTTACCAAATTGGGCTATCTTCTGTATACCACCCCTACCTTGTCACAACACAACTGATTGGCTCAAATGCATTAAGACGGAAAGAAATTCCACAAATTAACTTTTAACAATTTTGAAATACATTCCAGGTGACTACCTCATGAAGCTGGTTGAGAGAATGCCAAGAGTGTGCAAAGCTGTCATCAAGGCAAAGGGTGGCTACTTTGAAGAATCTCAAATATAAAATATTTTTTGATTTGTTTAACACTTTTTTGGTTACTACTTATATGTGTTATTTCATAGTTTGTGATGTATTCACTATTATTCTACAATGTATAAAATAGTAAAAATAAAGAAAAACCCTTGAATGAGTAGGTGTGTCTTTTGACTACTTTTAACTAGTACTGTACATGCATTGTAAGTTGAGAGAAATACTTATTCAAGTTTGTATAAAGGTAAACAAATATACTCCCAGCACAGTCATCAATCAACTGTTTAAGCTGAAGTTACTGGATAAAGTTCAAATGATACCTATATAGACAAAAATAAACCTAAAATCCTTAAAGGGCATATAATGCTAGCAGACAACCTCTTCTCATCAGATCTACACACTTATGCAGTATGCCTACTGTGTATATGTCCCATTTGCTGTCATGACAACATTGGATTACTACTACTAAGCTCTGTTTTTGTCAACTTCAAACTGAAAATGGAACCTTAAGGTAGACTATAATGTGGCCCGTGATTCACATGCAAGTCAATGACCTGAGACCTGGGTATGTATCAAGTGTCTCAGAGTAGGAGTGTTTTTCTAGGATCAGCTCCCCCTGTCCATATAATCTTATTTATTTAGATCTAAAATTCAAAACTGATCCTAAATCAGCACTCCTACTCTGAGGCACTTGATACATATGGTCCCTGATACTTCTAACCTCACAAACTACTGTCATGGTGTCCTGCATGACAATTGAAATTATGTAAATGTACTGACGTATTTTACCTGCTTTATTGACGCAATAAAGAATAGAAACAACATCTGGGTTTTTTATCATCATATATAAATGGGCATTTGGGCTTTGAGTTAATCATCGTTATTCATTTGATTCAATTGCATAATGTTGTAATGTATATTCTGAATAGCAGAAATGGGTTAAGGGCTACAGTATAGCGAAGCTGCATGCATTACAAACTGCATTTATTTGATATAGTATTGTATTCATGTGTGATAGTTGGTGGCCTATAGACTTGCCTTTTACAGAAGGACAGCTGCTTAAGGAGTTTAATAACTCAATAGCTCATCAAATTCAACTCTAACAGAATATAGGTCAGCGCTCTGAGTATGTAAATGAAGAGAAATCTTAAAACAAATCAGATGTTCTATCCTGCATGAAGGAAAATGGAGGGAGTAAATTCCCTCAAGCAGAGTGGCCCATGAAGCATAGTCAGTGAGGAGAGAACCTGAAACTCAGTCAATACCCTGGGTACCTTTTTAAATCTTAGACAAACAGAGGTGGTCTAGTCGAGTACTGCTTCTTTGTGGTCGGTGAGGTTGGAATTTTAAAAGCTCAAACTTATTCCAACTATTCCATCATGTTTAGGCAAGCTAACAAATAGGTACGGTAAGTCGATGCAGCCTTCAGACTAATAGTGTTTTACATAATGTCAGCGAGGGCAATAATACAGGTAGCTTCATTAATTCAATCCCCGTTACCTTGCTTACAGACTGACATTTTTAAAATGGTAGGTCAAAATACCTACCCTCATTATAATCACCGGTTCCTTTTATTGGGAGAACCAGACAGACACTTCATTAGCTATTAGGAAACCACATTACAAAAGCCTTCCTTTTGAGACACAGCATTCATTAGATATACCAAACACTACAATGGAGAATAAGGAATACTTCCATGTTGCATCCAAAATCACACTCTATTCCATATATAGCGTGCTACTTTTGACTCCACCTAATATCTCAGAGCATTATTTGATACAGGTCCATCCATCTCTGAGTATGACTGAGGAGAAAACAAAACATCCCCAACATCCAAACTCATTACTGGAAACAAGCCCACCAATACACAGAGACAGATGCCCATTCATACACAGAGACAGATGCCCATTCAGTTTCCTGTCTCTCTGCCAAATCACTTTGTCTTCTGAGAGAATATGAGTAGAACCCTTACATTAACAGCTTGAGTTTGACTTCCTGGTAGTAGAGGGGCACACGTTTTTGATCTTCATTTTATGGTTCAGATATATATATATATTTACAGTTCTTTATATTGAACATCAACAATGGCAGAGGACCTCTGCAGGCAATTAGGATTAGCCCACAGTGGACCCATGTCCTTAACCTCTGGTCCTCTGCTTCTGCAATGTACGACCACAGCAGAGCAGGAGCCAATGGGTTAACAGAAGCCGTACTGGCTACACATCAGGGTCCCACCAGGTGAATGGAGTAACAACATGACTGTCAGCATCCCGAGAGCTGTCCGTCACTAGGCCTCACTATCAGGGGACCCCGTGTCCCATGTCACTCAGACCTCTCCTGGTGGCCCCATGTAGCTCAGTTGGTAGATCATGGCGCTTGCATGGCGCTTGCAACGCCAGGGTTGTGGGTTCGATTCCCACGGGGGGCCATTATGAAAAATGTATGCACTCACTTAACTGTAAGTCGCTCTGGATAAGAGCGTCTGCTAAATGACTAAAATGTGAAAATGTGAGAGCAGGAACTGAGTGTTCCTCAGGGCAGGCACTGGATAACACAGACAGCTGCTTCCCCTGGTCCCCTGGCCTGGCTGGGCTGTCAGAGTCTGTCTGTATGTCTGTCTGCTGCCTACCTACCAACCTGGGGGTCCTTGTGGATAACAATGTGGATAGAACTGACTACAGAGAGACTGAAGGGTGAGATAGAGATCAGGCAGGCACTCGTTTCACACCTAGGCTGTCACTGCTCAGAGTGGAGGGGCCCGCTGGAGGGGTGCAGTGCGAACCCCCTGACAGCACCCCCTCTCCACCCCCAGTCGTGGCTAATTGATGTCAGGACTGGAGAGGATAAGTAATGGCTGAATTAGGCAGTACTTTAGGAGCAGGTCTGTCTTGGCAGAAAGAGGCCACTGCATAGATGAGGCTGCCACTGAACACACCCAGGGCTTGGAATGGGCCCCAGTTCTCTGGAATGCAGGATTCTCTGCACATATTAATCACTAACCACCGCTAAGCTAAGTGTGTGACAGACGGGTATTAACAGTCACAGATTTGGAAGGTCTTGTAACGCCAGGCCTCTGTGTATCTGACCAATCGCAAATGGTGTTTTGGAGTTTGTAAAGCCTGTGTTATGACAGCGTCGTGTGTGTAATGGGTGAACCATCCATTAGGGAAAGAACAGATAGGTGACTCTGGCTGCAGCTTGTGTGGAATGGACTGTCTGTAAATAGCACACCTCTCGCCCCAGTGTCTGGACAATCATCTGTGAGTAGAGGAGCCAACAGCACACTGGACAAATAGCCTTTGTACAAGTGTTGAGGGATGCCTTAGTGTATTTCTAACCAGAGAGTGTAAAGCATTTGGAGGTGCAACCACAAATTGCCCAAGGACTTAAGTGGATGTACACAAGCCATGCAAGCTGATGATGAGAGGTGAAGGATATAACACCAACTCTATGACGAACAACCTCCTCTACAGTACTAGTGCATCACTATAGTAACCCCCACTATGATACTGTATAGGATCACAAGTAATGCTCCCCATCCCACACTACCTGACCCCCTTAAAGTCAGATACAGTCAGCACCAGGCTCTCTCTCTCTCTCTCTCTCTCTCTCTCTCTCTCTCTCTCTCTCTCTCTCTCTCTCTCTCTATTTGTTGCCTTTTTGCCTGTGAGTGTGACTCAGGCTCTGATTGAGTGCTTCACAAGACAGAGTAGCAGAGAGAGCAGCAGAGAAAGGGGATGTGAGAAGAGAGGAGCAGCGGTGGGACTTTAAAAGGCAGAGTTAGAGCCAAAATGGTGTGGATGGTTGATCAGTGGAACAGTGGGCTTCCAATGCCAATGTTCTCATGTAAAATGCCTTAAGGAGTGAGGCGATGCAGGAAACAAAGGTTCCATTAGGAGCCTGGCATAAGAGAAAATGAAACCCTGGAAGCATCCGTCTCTCCCTAAGGGAGCTGTAGAGAAAAGAGAGAAGGCTTGGATCTTCCAACCCATTGGATTGTTTGCTTTGAGGCTAACAAATACATGTATGGCAAATATTAACACAGTAGGCTAGCTGATACTCAACCTCTACAAGTAGAAGTAAGTGGGGGAATGAATAAAGTTTGTTTTGAAATAGCAGTGAAGTGACCAAAAGTTGGCTTATTTACACAGTTAAACTGCCACAGTGGATAAAGGAGCTTTAGTCAATAATGTAAATGTAAGAAATCTCAAAGCTGAATTGTAATTTAATTTAACTGCAGCGCTGAACAAATATCTTCCCACAATGCTAAAAGCGAGTAGATTAGAGTAAAGCAGAGCGTATTACAGACTCAAAGACAGAGGGAATAGAAAAACATGCCAAAGGCTACCTGAGATATCTCAGACTTGCTCTTTGTTCATATTTGGCAACATGTCTCTCTCTCCCTCTCTTCAAATGACGCATCCCTTCATTTACTTTCCAAGTATGCCATTGCTGTGCTCTTTGCATGTCTTATGGCCATTGCTTTTAAAACATATTTTTACCTCATTGGCTTGCTGTGAGTGATGCCTGACATCTCTCCCTTTTCCCCCTCTCTATCCCTTTGTCTTTCTCTCGCTCTCTCCCTCTCTTCCTCTCTTCCTCTGTGCCTGCTGTCTGGGCACACAAATGAGTTTCACCATCTCGGCCATTAACCTTGCCATCTGATGTGTGCATTGAGAAAATTATAAACCAAACAGGAATTAAATATCACAATGTAGAGGATATTACATTTTTCACTCCCAAGTTACTTTTGACAAATCGTTAAAAAAAGGCAAAGATGAATAATAAATGATGTTGTGGCATGGTCGTCCAATAAGGAGAAAGGAGAATATGGAAGTTCCTGCTGTAGCTGTTAATATCATAGTTAGTCTGTGTCACATAAATAATGTATAGTATGGTGTGAATGCATGTGGTGTGGTGGAAAGATTTCCCCAAGCCTTCAGAAAATTATTTGAAAACATAATTAGTCTGTGCCCAATAAACGCTTTAATGGTGTTAATGGCCCAGTGCAGTCAAAAACTAGATTTTCCGGTGTTCTATATATTTCCACACTATGAGGTTGGAATAATACTGTGAAAATGTGAAAATTATGATAATGCACTTTTAGTGCAAGAGCTTTTTGAAAAGACCACCTGAAATTTAAGCTTGTTTGGCTGAGTGGGTTTTTTGGACTGGCTGGTGACATCACCAGGCGGTATAAGTTAATAGACCAATAACAAAGAGAGTTTCAACCGCTCTGCCAATAACAGCTAGTGTTCAGGTTATACATCCCTCCCATTTGGCTCCCAGACAGTCCTAGCAAAATTATTGCTTGAGAAATTGCATTTTGCTAAGAAATCTTTGTTTATTTTTGACCGTAAAAAAAAAAAAAACACAGTAAGGTACTTAATTGTTACCAAGAAATGATTTGATATTGCGGTAAAAACGGCTGCATTGAACCTTTAAGAATTAACTATAATTCAGGAGAGGGGACCAGACTTGAATGCAACACTTTTTTAACAAGTTGCCTTGAACGCAGCTCCCTAGCATCTCAACAAGCACCAGCTGCTACTAATTGCCAGTCAGCCTCCAAACCTGTTTGCAACACTTTAACTAGTTGCCTTGAACGCAGCTCCTCATCAAGCATCAGTGTCAGGCGTCATTGTGTAGCGGTAGGACGGAGTCAGGCGCAGGACACAGAGCTAGTAGACAACGTACTTTACTAGTAAATAACAAATGAACATAAACTCCACGCAGGGAGGACAACCCCACTCACCAGTCGATAACACCAAACATAGAACAAACATGCACACAACACAGTGGGAGCCAGAGGGTTAAATAGGGAACAAATCATAGACATAATGGGAACCAGGTGTGTACAATGAAGACAAAACAAGTAGAACACAGAAACATAGATCGGTAGCAGCTAGTACTCCGGTGACGACGAACGCCGAAGCCTGCCCGAGCAAGGAGGAGGAGCAGCCTCGGCTGAATCCGTGACAGTACTCCCCCCTTGACGCGCGGCTCCAGCCGTGCGCCGACACCGGCCTCGGGGACGGCCAGGAAGACGCGGCGCAGGGCGAGTCGGATGACGACGGTGGAAATCCCTCAACATGGAGGGATCGAGGATGTCCCTCCTAGGGACCCAGCACTGTTCTTCCGGACCGTACCCCTCCCACTCCACGAGATACTGCAGGCCCCCCACCCGACGCCTCGAATCCAGGATGGAACGGACCGAGTACGCCGGTGCCCCCTCGATGTCCAGTGGGGGCGGAGGAACCTCCCGTACCTCAGACTCCTGGAGTGGACCAGCCACCACCGGCCTGAGGAGAGATACATGGAACGAGGGGTTAATACGATGCTCAGGAGGAAGCTGTAACCTATAACACACCTTGTTCAATCTCCTCAGGACTTTAAATGGCCCCACAAACCGCCGACCCAGCTTCCGGCAGGGCAGGCGAAGGGACAGGTTTCGGATCGAGAGCCAGACCCGGTCCCCCGGTGCATACACCGGAGCCTCACTGCGGTGGCGGTCGGCGCTCGCCTTTTGTCGCCTGATGGCCCGTTGCAGGCGTACATGGGCAGCATTCCAGGTCTCCTCCGAGCGCCGAAACCATTCCTCCACCGCAGGTGCCTCGATCTGGCTATGATGCCACGGTGCCATGACCGGCTGATAACCTAATACACACTGAAACGGAGAAAGGTTAGTGGAGGAGTGGCGGAGGGAGTTTTGGGCCATCTCTGCCCAGGGGATGAAAACCGACCACTCCCCCGGCCGGTCCTGGCAATAGGACCGCAGAAACCTACCCACATCCTGGTATACTCTTTCCACCTGCCCATTACTCTCGGGGTGAAAACCTGAGGTCAGGCTGACCGAGACCACCAGACGTTCCATGAACGCCCTCCAGACCCTTGAGGTGAACTGGGAACCCCGATCAGACACTATATCCTCAGGTACCCCGTAGTGCCAGAAGACGTGTGTAAATAGGGCCTCCGCAGTCTGTAGGGCCGTAGGGAGACCGGGCAGAGGAATGAGACGGCAGGACTTAGAAAACCGATCCACAACGACCAGGATCGTGGTGTTCCCTTGTGACGGGGGAAGGTCCGTAACGAAATCCACCGATAGGTGGGACCACGGCCGTTGTGGAATGGGGAGGGGTTGTAATTCCCCTCTGGGCAGGTGTCTAGGTGCCTTACACTGGGCGCACACCGAGCAGGAGGAAACATAAACCCTCACGTCCTTAGCTAAAGTACTTCCCACTAAGACAGTGCACTGTCCGACCGATGCCAGGATGACCAGAGGAGGGTGACGTGTGAGCCCAATAGATCAATCGATCGCGGACATCTAACGGCACGTACATACGACCCTCTGGACACTAGGGGGGAGTGGGCTCTGTATGTAACACCCGCTCGATGTCCACGTCAACCTCCCACACCACCGGTGCCATCAGACACGAAGCCGGAAGTATGGGAGTGGGCTCCATAGACCTCTCATCTGTGTCATACAGTCGGGACAGAGCGTCTGCCTTAGCGTTCTGGGAACCTGGTCTGTAAGAAAGGGTGAACACAAAACGGGTGAAAAACATGGCCCACCTTGCCTGGCGAGGGTTCAGTCTCATCGCAGCCCGGTGCTCTGAAAGCCTCCACGCTTTCAGAGCCTTAACCACAGCTAACAGCTCCCGGTCCCCCACATCATAGTTGCGCTCCGCCGGGCTGAGCTTCTTCGAAAAGAAAGCACAGGGTCGGAGCTTTGGTGGCGTACCCGAGCGCTGAGACAGTACAGCTCCTATCCCAGCCTCGGACGCGTCCACCTCTACTGTGAATGCCAAGGAGGGATCTGAATGAGCCAGCACTGGAGCCGAGGTAAACAGGTCCTTCAGGTGACCAAAAGCCCTGTCCGCCTCAGCTGACCACTACAGTCGCACCGGTCCCCCCTTCAGCAAGGAGGTAATGGGAGCTTCTACCTGACCAAAGCCCCGGATAAACCTCTGGTAGTAGTTGGCAAACCCTAAGAATCGCTGCACCTCCTTAACCGTGGTTGGAGTCGGCCAATTACGCACTGCCGAAATGTGGTCAATCTCCATCTCCACCCCTGACGCAGACAGGTGGTGCCCTAGGAATGAGACAGACTTTTGAAAGAACAGACATTTCTCCGCCTTGACGTACAGGTCATGTTCCAACAGTCGACCAAGCGCCTTGCGCACCAGGGACACATGCTCGGCTCGTGTAGTGGAGTATATGAGAATGTCATCTATATACACCACTACATCCTGTACGTGCAGGTCCCTGAAAATCTCATCAACAAAGGATTGGAAGACTGATGGAGCATTCATCAACCCGTACGGCAAGACGAGGTACTCATGGTGCCCAGATGTGGTACTAAATGCCATCTTCCACTCATCTCCCTCCCGGATACGCACCAGGTTGTACGCGCTCCTGAGATCCAATTTAGTGAAGAAGCGCGCCCCGTGCAATGACTCCGTCATACTAGCAATGAGAGGTAGTGGATAACTGTACTTAACAGTGATCTGATTGAGACCCCGGTAGTCAATGCACGGGCGTAAACCTCCATCCTTCTTCTTCACAAAAAAGAAACTCGAGGAGACAGGTGAAGTGGAAGGCCGAATGTATCCCTGTCCCAGAGATTCAGAGACATATGTTTCCATAGCAGCCGTCTCTTCCTGTGACAGAGGATACACGTGACTCCGGGGAAGTGCAGCGCCTACCTGGAGATTTATCGTACAATCCCCCTGTCGATGGGGTGGTAATTGAGTCGCCTTCTTTTTACAGAAGGTGAGAGCCAAATCAGCATATTCAGGGGGAATGTGCATAGTGGAGACCTGGTTTGGACTTTCCACCGTAGTTGCACATATGGAAACACCTACACACCTCCCCGAGCACTGACGTGACGATCCCTTGAGAGCCCTCTGTTGCCATGAAATCATGGGGTCATGAGAGGTTAACCAGGGAAGCCCCAACACCACTGGAAACGCAGGAGAATCAATCAGAAATAGACTAATTCACTCCTCATGACCCCCCTGCGTTTTCATCCAGAGTGGAGCTGTGACCTCCCTAATCAGGCCTGACCCTAAAGGGCGACTATCTAAGGTATGTACAAGGAAGGGCACATCAACAGGAACAATAGGAATCCCTAAACTATGGGAAAACCTACGATCAATAAAGTTCCGAGCTGCGCCTGAATCTACGAGCGCCTTATGCTGGGAATGCGGGGAAAACTCAGGAAATTCTATGTTAATACACATGTGCGCAACAGGGGGCTCTGGGTGAGTCGGGTGCCTACTCACCTGGGATGGTCCATCAGTGCTCTGCCTGCTGCCTCGACTCCCTGAGGACCCTCCCCAGCACCGACCAGCAGTGTGTCCTCTGCGGCCACAGTTGGTGCAGGAGACGGCCCCCCTTCCGGTCTCCCTGAGAGCAGCACCTCCGAGCTCCATTGGTGTAGGGTCGGAGGTACTGGGGGATGGAATGGACGGACCCTGATCCGGACGTCCGCGGGTCGCCAACAGGTTATCTAGCCTTATCGACATATCCACCAGCTGGTCCAGGTTAAGGGTGGTGTCCCTGCAGGCCAGCTCCCGATGAACGTCCTCCCGTAGGCTGCATCGGTAGTGGTCAATCAGGGACCTCTCATTCCATCCCGCGCTGGCAGCCAGGGTCCTGAAGTCCAGTGCGAAGTCCTGTGCGCTCCTCTTCCCCTGTCTGAGGTGGAACAGACGTTCCCCCGCCGCTCTCCCCTCCGGTGGATGATCGAATACCGCCCGGAAGCGGCGGGTGAAATCTTCATAGCACACCGACTATTCCTCCCCACTCGGCGTTGGCCCACTCAAGCGCTCTCCCCGACAGACAGGAGATGAGGGCGGACACGCTCTCCTATCCCGAGGGATGGTAGCCAGGTAGAGCTCTACCTGGAGCAGAAAACCCTGGCACCCGGCAGCTGTACCATCATATGCCCTCGGGAGCGAGAGCCAAATCCCACTGGACCCAGGTGACGAAGGGGTGGACAGCGGTGTGGATTGCTGTGTAGTTGGAGGAGGTGTAGGAAAAACCCCTCTCTCCCATCGCTCCATGGTGTTCAACACACGCTCCATTGCTGTGCCGAGAGTCTGTATCATGGTCGCCTGCTGTTGGACGCGTTCCTCCACTGATCCGGAAGGAATGAATGTACCTGCTGACTCCATTTGAGGTGCGTGTTTCTGTCAGGCGTCAGTGTGTAGCGGTAGGACGGAGTCAGGCGCAGGACAACGTACTTTACTAGTAAATAACAAATGAACATAAACTCCACGCAGGGAGGACAATCCCGCTCACCAGTCGATAACACCAAACATAGAACAAACACGCACACAACACAGTGGGAGCCAGAGGGTTAAATAGGGAACACATTTTTCATTTGACCTCACCCTCTCACCGTCCCCCCCTACTCACAAGGCAGGCAATACGCTTGACCTCATCTTTACTAGATGCTGTTCTTCTACTAATCTCACTGCAACTCCCCTCCATGTCTCCGACCACTACTTTGTATCCTTTTCTCTCTCGCTCTCCTCCAACACTACTCACTCTGCCCCTACTCAGATGGTAATGCGCCGTCGCAACCTTCGCTCTCTCTCTCCCGCTACTCTCTACTCTTCCATCCTATCATCTCTTCCCTCTGCTCAAACCTTCTCCCTCCAATCTCCTGATTCTGCCTCCTCAACCCTCCTCTCCTCCCTTTCAGCATCCTTTGACTCTCTATGTCCCCTATCCTCCCGGCCGGCTCGGTCCTCCCCTCCTGCTCCGTGGCTTGATGACTCATTGCGAGCTCACAGAACATGGCTCCGGGCAGCCGAGCAGAAATGGAGGAAAACTAGACTCCCTGCGGACCTGGCATCTTTTCACTCCCTCCTCTCTACATTTTCTTCATCTGTTTCTGCTGCTAAAGCCACTTTCTTCCACTGTAAATTCCAAGCATCTGCCTCTAACCCTAGGAAGCTCTTTGCCACCTTCTCCTCCCTGCTGAATCCTCCCCCCCCTCCCTCTCTGTGGATGACTTCGTCAACCATTTTGAAAAGAAGGTTGACGACATCCGATCCTCGTTTGTTAAGTCAAATGACACTGCTGGTCCTGCTCACACTGCCCTACCCTATGCTTTGACTTCTCCCCTCTCTCTCCAGATAAAATCTTGCGACTTGTGACGGCCGGCCGCCCAACAACCTGCCCACTTGACCCTATCCCCTCCTCTCTTCTCCAGACCATCTCCGGAGACCTTCTCCCTTACCTCACCTTGCTCATCAACTCATCCTTGACCGCTGGCTATGTCCCTTCCGTCTTCAAGAGAGTGAGAGTTGCACCCCTTCTCAAAAAACCAACACTCGATCCCTCCGATGTCAACAACTACAGACCAGTATCCCTTCTTTTTTTTCTCTCCAAAACTCTTGAGCGTGCCATCTTTAGCCAACTCTCTTGCTATCTCTCTCAGAATGACCTTCTTGATCCAAACCGGTCAGGTTTCAAGACTGGTCATTCAACTGAGACTGCTCTTCTCTGTGTCACAGAGGCTCTCCGCACTGCTAAAGCTAACTCTCTCTCCTCTGCTCTTGTCCTTCTAGACCTGTCTGCTGCCTTTGATACTGTGAACCTTCAGATCCTCCTCGCCACCCTCTCCGAGTTGGGCATCTCCGGCGCGGCTCACTCTTGGATTGCGTCCTACCTGACCGGTCGCTCCTACCAAGTGGCGTGGCAAGAATCTGTCTCCGCACCACGTGCTCTCACCACTGGTGTCCCCCAGGGCTCAGTTCTAGGCCCTCTCCTATTCTCGCTATACACCAAGTCACTTGGCTCTGTCATATCCTCATATGGCCTCTCCTATCATTGCTACGCAGATGACACACAACGAATCTTCTCCTTTCCCCCTTCTGATAACCAGGTGGCGAATCACATCTCTGCATGTCTGGCAGACATATCAGTGTGGATGACGGATCACCACCTCAAGCTGAACCTCGGCAAGACGGAGCTGCTCTTCTTCCCGGGGAAGGACTGCCCGTTCCATGATCTCGCTATCACGGTTGACAACTCCGTTGTGTCCTCCTCCCAGAGTGTGAAGAGCCTTGGCGTGACCCTGGACAACACCCTGTCGTTCTCCACTAACATCAAGGCGGTGACCCGATCCTGTAGGTTCATGCTCTACAACATTCGGAGAGTACGACCCTGCCTTACACAGGAAGCGGCACAGGTCCTAATCCAGGCACTTGTCATCTCCCGTCTGGATTACTGCAACTTGCTGTTGGCTGGACTCCATGCCTGTGCCATTAAACCCCTACAACTCATCCAGAATGCCGCAGCCCGTCTGGTGTTCAACCTTCCCAAGTTCTCTCACGTCACCCCGCTCCTCCGCACACTCCACTGGCTTCCAGTTGAAGCTTGCATCTGCTACAAGACCATGGCACTTGCCTACGGAGCTGTGAGGGGAATGGCACCTCCATACCTTCAGGCTCTGATCAGTCCCTACACCCAAACGAGGGCATTGCGTTCATCCACCTCTGGCCTGCTGGCCCCCCTACCTCTGCGGAAGCACAGTTCCCGCTCAGCCCAGTCAAAACTGTTCGCTGCTCTGGCACCCCAATGGTGGAACAAGCTCCCTCACGACGCCAGGACAGCGGAGTCACTCACCACCTTCCGGAGACACTTGAAACCCCACCTCTTTAAGGAATACCTGGGATAGGATAAAATAATCCTTCTACCCCCCCTTACCCCACCCCAAAGAAAGAAAAAAAACGTATTGTAAAGTGGTTATCCCACTGGCTATAAGGTGAATGCACCAATTTGTAAGTTGCTCTGGATAAGAGAGTCTGCTAAATGACGTAAATGTAAATGTAAATGTACAATGAAGACAAAACAAGTAGAACACAGAAACATAGATCGGTAGCAGCTAATACTCCGGTGACGACGAACGCCGAAGCCTGCCCGAGCAAGGAGGAGGTGCAGTCTCGGCTGAATCTGTGACAATCAGCTGCGTCTCATAGCTAACTGCCCACACCTGTCCTCACTGTTTCATCACCACTGCCACCCTACTTAAACCTGACCAAATTAAGATTCCTCCTCTCTGTTCTGCAGTGCATGTCGCGTTGTACGGCACTGTGTGTTACGAGCCTTAACAAGTGGCACATCCCTTCTAGCTAGTACTGTTTCTCTCAGGTTCTTCCAAGGATCTCCTGGGGAAGATTGCCATCATCACAGCAGCCTAACTACTACGGCCTGACGACAACGTCTACCTGAGACTCCAATCCAAACTCTACAGAATCCAGCCCCTGGATCCTTCACCTGCAGCCCTCTGCTTCATCCGGTCCGTTATCATTCCCTTCCTGAATGCACATTCTCACGTCCATTTCTTCAATAAATATTCTAAACCCATTTTCAATGTCTGGTCCTTAAACTTCAGAATAGTACGTAGGATTAGAATGCTCACTACAGTATCTGCAGTGGCCATAATAACGCAAGTCTTCAGAGATTTGAAAAACTATAGAATCCATTCAGAGGAAGCCCGAGTCTCCCTGATTTCATGGCTGTGACATGCTGAGTGGTAATCTGATAAGCCTCTGTTTCCAACACCACTGTGTAGCGAGAGAGGCCTATACCACCCAATCGTTCCCTTGGCAATTAATGTAATTATGCACACTGTTAGATAAGGAATACACATTCATACCTGACTGAGTACATCCCAAATGTTACCCTATTCCCTATATAGTGCACTCGTTTTGACCAGGGAAAATGTAGTGCACTATATAGGGAATAGGGTGCCATTTGGGACGCAACCTCTGGGTGGAATCTTTGGGAGGACCCGTGCACGGAGCATATTTGTTCTATGAGGAATGAAAGACCTCTTTGTATTTCCAGTATAGAAATACAATAGAGCATCAGCCTTGTTATGTTGGTCTGTAACAAATACCACTCTTGATATACAAATTGTGCTATCTGTATCTCAGCTATATAACGCGTCTCCCCAAAGTGAAAAAAATATAATTTAATAATCCTCCATGTTATTGCTGCAGCTTCGTTTTCAATTCTAAAACTTGGTAACTCGGCTGTGATAACTATTTTATATGCTTTGCATTTGGTTGCGACAGCATAAAAGGGGCATATGAAATACGATTGTCTCTCCATCCCTCCATCCCCATCCCCTGTAGAAATGAGATACTCATCTCTTTCTGACTTTCATCTTCAGACAGAAAAGACAGCCTGGAATCTGACTCGGAGCATGTGCAATGTATAGGCTACACATACATAGCTACCCAAGATAGCAACATGCATCACAGCCTTCATAGGAGTGCAAAGTATATCTGTCAAAACATGAAACATAAAAACTGCTTTAGGCTTTCGACTTAAATCTCGTTCTTCGATTAATGCTAACATGGACCTAAACACCATTCTAAAAGAAGTGGCTGGACTTTTTCACAGTGAATAGCTTGTAGCAGTTAAAAAGGCGCTAACAATCAGCCAGGCCTGTGAATGGTGAATATTTACAATATTCCTTCTCGTCAATATTTCAAGCCCTCAAGCCCCCAACGTATGATTAATCTCCATTAGGGAACAGTTGGTTGGAGATGATCATTTGTGTCTCTCTCCAATGCGGTGCGTTGTGGTGAAGTCAAGTATTTTTCTTCCTTCATTATGTGCTCACGAGTGCTGGCAGAGCCAGTCGCACAGCACAATGCACCAGTGGCTTTGGCACTTCTCTCTGTCAGTTGTTATCAAGCTGATGGAGGAAATCCCTATTATGTTGCATGTACAATGTAAGCATGAAATATAGAGTAACAATATTCCAACCGATTCAGTCAGCAGCCATGTGCAATGAGGCAACAGATGTTGCTTTGGGTTATGATATAATATACTGTAGTACGCCTCCAATCATGACAGCACAGCCCTTGGATACTTTAGTCAAGGTTTTGAAGTCAAAACATGGCACACCAGCAGAGGTCGTGATATGTTTACATTAGAAGGCGGTCATAATGGAGACCCTGCCTCTGTTCAGTCAGTTAATAGCAGGGTGAACAGACTACACCTCCACGAACACAACCTGAATACAACCACTAGCTCTGTGGTTGGCATGGCAGCCAGTTTTATGAGTGCTGTTGTACCTGTGCCCTCACACAAAGACGCACACAGCACACACACACACACACACACACAAACACACACACACACACACACACACACACACACACCCAAAGAGAGAACATGATAGAGCAGACACGGGCTAAGGGGTAAAATGTCTCTTTAGTGATTGGAGGAATTACTGTGCCATTCCCGCCCTTCTCTCCTCCCCCTCAGCAGAGGCGGAGCTTTAGCTGTACTGTATTCCACGCCTCTGAAATTACAACGACTTGCAGGCAGCACCGTTATTGCTAACAGAGCGGGTACTTATCTAATTTATCTTATCCTACTACCACTCCCTGGCAGCTTTTCAACAATTCCCTCCCTTCCCACATCTATCCCTCCCTCCCTCCCTCCCTCTTTCGCAATCTCTCCCTCTTTCCGGCTCCACTCTGTCACTCTGTTATTAAGCCTGTCACTATGAAATGCAACTATTTTCTACCGTGCTGCCCATTTTGCAAATGCGGTTTACATCGCTAACGGTGTCGTAACAGTATTTGAGGGTACAGCACAGGCCAGTATGACTCAACTAAAAATATTATGACTGCCCAAAATGCACACAATTTGTGTTTGATGCCTGCTCGCTTTCCAAATAGAGGTATGACAATAGCGCCCCAGCAGAAAAGTAGCTGTCCAATGGGAATCACTAGGTCACTGTTGCATAAACTTCCAGCAAACATTTCAGTAGGCATATGGTGAGTTTAGTTTGACTGCATTTTCATTTGACACAGAATGCTACACAAATCTGCCACTAAAAGGTGCACAAGCCTGAACGCTGCAAAACAATGTCTCGCCTGATGATCCACGATTGACAGCAATATTGAGTGATATACGAACGGTGCCATTATCTTTGCTGTAGGCACTGTGTGTGATAAAGGAACATGCGGACTGATGAAACATGAGTGACTTTGCATGTACCAGATAAAAGAGAGAAAGGGAGAGTGGAGGGAAAAAAAGTTGGGAGAGAGAGAGAGAGAGATCCCTACTGAGTGTACTCCATGAACCTTACCATGTTCTTGCACTCTTAGAAAAAGGGTTCCAAAAGTGTTCTTCAGCTGTCCCCATAGGAGAAACCTTTTTTGGTTCCAGGTAGAACCCTTTTGGGTTCCAGGTAGAACTCTTTTGGGTTCCATGTAGAACCATCTGTGTAAAGGGTGCTACATGGAACTCAACAGGGTTCTACCTGGAACCAAAAAGTATTCTTCAAAAGGTTATCCTATTGGGACAGCCAAATAACCCTTTTAGGTTCTAGATAGCTCATTTTTTTCTAAGAGTGTGGGTTGTTCCTTCCTTTCATCCCAGCGTGTTGCTTTCGCTTCACATTCACCATAGATTTTTTACATTTACATCATTTAGCAGACGCTTTTATCCAGAGCGACTTACAATGGATGAGGGTGATGACAAAGAAGTCCCTCTGCAGCCAAGAGGCTCTATGTTCTCTCCGGTGACATGCCATTTCTGGAACAAGAAAGCCAAGAGGTTTGTATGTGTGTCCTTTTAAATTGCTGCTTGGTCATTGAGTGTATATTGATGCATGTTCAATTTATTCAATTCACCTGTTCTTTACATACATCTACATACACACATGCAATTTTATGCGAACATTGCATGCATGAGTGCCCCTCATGCAAGCATGGAGTGACTTGGCTACTTTAGCCAGTGCAGACTGATTTAAAATGGAGACCGCAGACTCCTTCATGCTCACTTCATAATCAGAGAGTGATGAGGTCTGGGTCAGAACACACTCTGCATGCTCTTTGCATCAGGAACAGGTTGCGGGAGGGTCAGTCCGGAGGGCTGCGCGGTGGTGCCTTGCAGCATTTGTTTGTTTGTTTTTTAAAGGGATACTTTGGGATTTGGTGATTTGGGGTAATTTCCTACTTACCCAGAGTCAGACGAACTCATAGATACCATTTTAATGTCTCTGCATGCAATTTGAAGGAAGTTGAAGGTAGCATAACGTTAGCTTAGCACAATTGCTGAAAGTTAATTGGTATGTGCTAGCCAGCTTCTCTCAAAAGCAGGGAAATATACCTAACTACAAAGCTGTGTGGCTAACACTTTGTACACTAAGTAGTCTTTACAAGTATATATACAATTATAATATTTTGATTATAGTTGTTTTTAAATCTCTGAACTACACATTTCATTAATCCGCAGTGACGGTGGGCGCAAAGATAGGCTGTGCGCCAGTGTAAACACAGTTGGCCAGCTGAGACAGCAGGAAAGCGGCAGTTTTTAACAAGTTTGCTAGATATCAAGTAAGCAAAGTGTAGGAAGGGTACATCAATAGACTGCCATTGCTCGTCCAAAGCAATAGTTTTACCTCGCAACCGTGAGTGAAGATTGTTGACACTGCTGGAAGTATTTTCAAGCTATTAGCTAGCTTAAGAAAGCAAGTAGTTTGATTTTATTAGGATCTCTTTTAGTCGTCATTAGGACTAGTCTTCCAAGAGTCCACGTAGCTAACTAAGTGTGGTGAGACTTGTGTTACATCCATAGCTACCATAGCTTGTCCAATATGGTTAGTGTGTGTGCTGTTTGCAAAAACAAACCAAGGAAGTGGTCGGCTACAATTTTTCAGTCTTCCATTGCGGGAACCGGACCGATTGAAACTATGGCTAGTTGGTCTGAATATAGATAACAACACTCCAACCGAGGACCTCAGAAAGTTACTAGTTTGCTCAGAATAATTTTTATCCGGGGGACTATTATGAGAAGATGGAACTGACAATCCATAACGATTAAATGTTTCCTGAGGGATACAGTGGTCCTATCAGTGGACATTCTACGCACGCCAGAACAAAGACTGGAAGTAAGTGTGATGATGAACTAACATGTTCTTATGATCAAATGTGGTAGGGCTGTCAATTGTCTCGTGGATAGACTGTCCATTTCATGTAGTCTGTGTCACACGAAACAATTTGGACGCAATTTCTGTTGCAGATGCAAGTTGCAAGTGACACCATCTCCAGCATATTTACTGATACACGAAGTAACTCAAACGTGATTGAAATTGCATGCAACATCCAAACCTGTCAAACACCACATCATGGTTTCACAAATTATTCATTTATCCAACTTGTATTTGTAACAGCATTGATATAGACAAAATGCTGGCTGTGTAATTTGGCAAGCTAGCCAAAATGTAATTGCCAAGCATGTTTTACCAAGCTAGCTAGCTAATGTTAGCTAACCAATCTAGCGATGAACTAAGCTAGCTAACATTAGCTAGCTAGCTAGTGCCGTTCGTGATGGACAATTACAGTTTAAACCAGACAGAGGTATGTGTTAACGTCAAAAATTACATTTATTGACTGCCAGACATGTACATAAACCATGAGTAGCCATAATGTCTAGAAGTTTTCGTACATTTCACATTTGGCATGTCTCTTTTGTAGCAGTTTGTAGCAGCACTGAGAGCTGTGTTGACATGACAACTGGGTCGGAGTTCCAAAGAGAACGATATGACGAGTCATGTAAACTTTTTTATACTCACTGATTGGACATTGCATACAGTCAGTTGCGTCAGTTGCTTGAAATAGGATTGATTTCTATTTACATTTTACATTTTAGTCATTTCGACACCTTGTAGAGTCCATGTCCTGATGAATTGAGGCTGTTCTGAGGCCAAAAAAGGGTGGACGGGGTTGGGTGCAGCTGAATATTAGGAAGGTGTTCTTAATATTTTGTACACTCAGTGTATATCAAATGAAACACATATAGAACCTTTCCTTTTCACAGATGAGAAATGCTTTCTTAGAGTCTTATTATTATTGTCCTCTGATTTGTGTGCGTGTGTTCACAAGCAAAATACTTATCACATTATACACTGCTTAAAAAAAATAAAGGGAACACTTAAACAACACAATGTAACTCCAAGTCAATCACACTTCTGTGAAATCAAACTGTCCACTTAGGAAGCAACACTGATTGACAAAACATTTCACATGCTGTTGTGCAAATGGAATAGACAACAGGTGGAAATTATAGGCAATTAGGAAGACACCCCCAATAAAGGACTGGTTTTGCAGGTGGTGACCACAGACCACTTCTCAGTTCCTATGCTTCCTGGCTGATGTTTTGGTCACTTTTGAATGCTGGCGGTGCTTTCACTCTAGTGGTAGCATGAGACGGAGTCTACAACCCACACAAGTAGCTCAGGTAGTGCAGCTCATCCAGGATGGCACATCAATGCGAGCTTTGGCAAGAAGGTTTGCTGTGTCTGTCAGCGTAGTGTCCAGAGCATGGAGGCGCTACCAGGAGACAGGCCAGCACATCAGGAGACGCGGAGGAGGCCGTAGGAGGGCAACAACCCAGCAGCAGGACTGCTACCTCCGCCTTTGTGCAAGGAGGAGCAGGAGGAGCACTGCCAGAGCCCTGCAAAATGACCTCCAGCAGGCCACAAATGTGCATGTGTCTGCTCAAATGGTCAGAAACAGACTCCATGAGGGTGGTATGAGGGCCCGACGTCCACAGGTGGGGGTTGTGCTTACAGCCCAACACCGTGCAGGACGTTTGGCATTTGCCAGAGAACACCAAGATTGGCAAATTCGCCACGGGCGCCCTGTGCTCTTCACAGATGAAAGCAGGTTCACACTGAGCACATGTGACAGACGTGACAGAGTCTGGAGACGCCGTGGAGAACTTTCTGCTGCCTGCAACATCCTCCAGCATGACCGGTTTGGCGGTGGCATTTCTTTGGGGGGCCGCACAGCCCTCCACGTGCTCGCCAGAGGTAGCCTGACTGCCATTAGGTACTGAGATGAGATCCTCAGACCCCTTGTGAGACCACATGCTGGTGCGGTTGGCCCTGGGTTCCTCCTAATGCAAGACAATGCTAGACCTCATGTGGCTGGAGTGTCAGCAGTTCCTGCAAGAGGAAGGCATTGATGCTATGGACTGGCCCGCCCGTTCCCCAGACCTGAATCCAATTGAGCACATCTGGGACATCATGTCTCGCTCCATCCACCAATGCCACGTTGCACCACAGACTGTCCAGGAGTTGGCGGATGCTTTAGTCCAGGTCTGGGAGGAGATCCCTCAGGAGACCATCCGCCACCTCATCAGGAGCATGCCCAGGCGTTGTAGGGAGGTCATACAGGCACGTGGAGGCCACACACACTACTGAGCCTCATTTTGACTTGTTTTAAGGACATTACATCAAAGTTGGATCAGCCTGTAGTGTGGTTTTCCACTTTAATTTTGAGGGTGACTCCAAATCCAGACCTCCATGGGTTGATAAATTTGATTTCCATTGATAATTTTTGTGTGATTTTGCTGTCAGCACATTCAACTATGTAAAGAAAAAAGTATTTAATAAGATTATTTCGTTCATTCAGATCTAGGATGTGTTATTTTAGTGTTCCCTTTATTTTTTTGAGCAGTCTATATATTTGGCACTAGTCTTGCCTATGGTAATCAATGCTCCATCTAAGGTTGTCTTTTATTATATTTTACCAGGAACACTTGAGGTATTTCACAGTTCTATGTTGAAATACTGTCAAAAGCGTCTCCACTCCAAAGACTACAGCGTGAAATCCCCTACTCATACCACAATGAGAATCAGAACCGGACAAGCCTCAACCGTTGCTGGTAACTAATGAATATGCCATCAATGTTCTGATTTACATTTTAGTACTTGTTTTGTCATATTGAGATGGTGAAAGTGGGGTATTTCTTTGGGGGATGGTGCTCCCTTTCAATTGTGCTCAGAGGTACCCTTTTTTTCTCTGTGGGGGGTGTGGGGCCTGACCTGGCTTATCTGGTCATTTGAATCAGATTACCGATTAGGCTACAGTCGAGCAACATGAAGTGCGCACGGTGGATTATTCTCCTAGTTGGATTACTTTTGCTGGTACCTGAAACAGCATGCGAATACCGGTGGAATCATCTGCTATAGCAGAGGCTATCTTTTACAATGGACCAAAGGGGACATACCTGCAGAGATGGTGAGACAAAGCAACCCGGGCGAAGGAAGGACGAAGGAAGAAGAAATGGGAAAAGAAAGGCGGTGTGCGGCAGAGGTTGAGGAGGAATAAAACAAAAGACCTCGCTTCATACTGTCTTGCTCTCTAATGTCCAATCACTGAAGGGGAAAAATTGACGAATTCTGGACAAACACACGGTATCTATATGAATACAGGGAGGCCTGTGTGATGGCTGTTGGAGGCGGTGCCCGACTCTGAAGTCACCCCCCACGGATTCACTATTACGGGTATGGACAGAGACAGAGAGGCTACTGACAAGGAGCATGGATGGGAAGGCTGTGCTGATAAATGACAGATGGTGTAAAACAACGATTGTCAGGAAAGAAATGTGCACTCTATTGTTTTTATTTAACTAGGTAAGCCAGTTGAGAACAAGTTCTCATTTACAACTGCGACCTGGCCAAGATAAAGCAAAGCAGTGCGATAAAAACAACAACAACACAGAGTTACATATGGAATACATAAAACGTACAGTCAAAAACACAATAGAAAATATATATACAGTGTGTGCAAATGTAGTTATGGAGGTAAGGCAATAAATAGGCCATAGTGCAAAATAATTACAATTTAGTGTTAACACTGGAGTGATAGATGTGCAGAAGATGTTGTGCAAATAGAGATACTGGGGTGCATTGATACTGATCAAGGTCCCTCTAATTATTTTTCAGCACTGTGCAAATTTCAGGTCTGCTGAGCTCAAACTTGAACTTTGTGAAAATTCTGTGCAACTTCCTGCGCGTGTTTACTGTGAACACTGAGGCTGTACCTGCTTTAAGTTACAGTTTTAACAGTGGCCAAGTAGGCTACTGTGGCTATTTGATCATAATGTAGGCCTACCAGAGTGGCCTACCATCAAATACAATGGAGAAAAATGCCTCCCATAACATTTCACACGGAAATAGGTGTTCCATCATTCAGCCTACAGTAGCAGCCAATGTGTGGTGTTCAATGTAGGCTTACGTTCTATGATACATTTCAAAAAACATGCAGGGCTTGACATTAACCTGTTTATCCACTTGTCCTTCAGACAAGGAGGTGACTGAAAATGTTGTGTTGTTTGATTCAAGAAACCACTTTACAAAATAAAATGCATTATTACTCCCATACCATTATTACAGAGAATCAGACAAATTATGCTACCCTCTGCCTATTGGCTACTTAGCTTATTCAAGACCGTCTCAAAATACAACACTGCCCCTTTAAGACAAAAAAAAGCTCTTTACCTGACTGGCTTTTCAAAGATAGCTAGAAATGTACACATTATGTGCTCTTGTTGACTAGAAATTAGCTAAAACTGGGCTAATAACTCACTAACTAGCAAAGAATATGAACAAATGTGCACAGGTGGCTACATGCAGCTCTTGCTTTGATCTCAAAATAAGCGCATCTACTCGCGACCGCTCATACTGTAAACATAGTCCAGTTCAAAGTGAATGGCACAGATCCATTTATTGCAATGGCTATTTGCATGTAGGCCTACTGCAGGTCTGATTGGTTATGGCGCACCAGTCTGTGTAGAGTACGGGCCTGAGTCGTGCCTGTCAATGCAATAGAATCCTACTCCGATGCACTCTGCCTACAAGAAAATCTCTTGCACTGTTAGTTTTGCATACTAAATCTTGCTTAGTTTGTTTTGTTTCAGTATGTTACATTGAAAGTGGCTAATATTGCGTTGATTTGAGCACAATTCCCACAGTAGAGCGAAACATTGATAGTGTTAACTGAAGGGGAAAGTTCAATCTAGTGCTTCTCTGGGGGTGCTGATATTTCTTCTGCGCAGCAGTCAGAGGGCAGCTACGCGCAGCTTAGAGGAAACATTGCTCCTGATATAGAGCTAATTCTCAGTGTCACTGCGCCCATTCTACCTCCCCCGTGAATACTCCCAGCCTTTTCTGAATGTTGTTTGTATCCATCCAAGAGCGAACATTGTCCATTAAAAAAAATATATATTTAACTTTTATTTAAGTAGGCAAGTCAGTTAAGAACAAATTCTTATTTACAATGATGGCCTACACCGGCCAAACCCAGACGACACTGGGCCAATTGTGCGCCGCCCTATGGGACTCCCAATCACGGCCGGTTGTGATACAGCCTGGAATCAAACCAGGGGGTCTGTAGTGATGCCTCAAGCACTGAGATGCAGTGCCTTAGACCACTGCACCACTCAGGAGCCAATGCAGCTGACATAATTTTTAACGTCACTCAAGAGCTTGATGCGATTTCCCCAGATGAGCCCAAATTCGTCATGGGGGATTCGTCATGGGGGATTTATCTTGGCCAGGTCGCAGTTGTAAATGAGAACTTGTTCTCACCTGGCTTACCTGGTTAAATAAAGGTGAAAAAATTAATTAATATATATATATATATATATATATTTAAATAGCTGCACTCTCAAGCGCACTTTGAGTACTTACACTCAGTATGTGACTTGTCTAAGAAGGAAAAATAAGATCATTGACTTCTGTTACGGCTCAGTTCCCAAAGTGTATTCATCCTTGGTAAGACCCCCACTGGATTGATCAGATCATAACACCAACTTATAGACAGTTACTCAAAAGGGAGAAGGTGGTGGAAAAACAAATAAAAGTGTGGTACAATGAAAGTATTGATCAATTGCAAGGAAGCTTTTATTGTACTACCTGGAGTGTATTTGAGGAATCATCAGCTGACCTGAATGAGATGACTGAAGTAATATCTGGCTATATTGAATTCTATGCTGACTCTGTGATCCCCAAAGAAAGAAACATGGAAGATATTTCCCAACAACAAACCATGGGTGACCAAGGAGTTGAAAGTGGTGCACAACAAGAAGAAACAAGTGTTTGCCTCCGGGAATCCTCTTGAAAGAAAAGAGGTACAGAGGGGTGAACAAAGAGATGAAAAGGGCGAGATGCCATTACAAGGATTTTGGTGCAACAGACACTGTCACAGGGAGACTCTCAATCTGCCTGGATGGGCATTAAGAACATGTCAAACACCCCCTTCAAAGAGAGGCAACGACTCGATCCGTGCCCAGACGAGAGGGTGTGCCCAAAAACTTCTCACCCATCCGCATCAAATGACTACAGACCTGTCGCACTTACCTCCCTCTTGATTAAATCTCATGAAAATCATACATCATCAACACCACCAAACACCTCCTTGACCCCTTCCAATTCATCAACACCACCAAACACCTCCTTGACCCTCTCCAATTCATCAACACCACCAAACACCTCCTTGACCCTCTCCAATTCATCAACACCACCAAACACCTCCTTGACCCCCTCCAATTCATCAACAGCACCAAACACCTCCTTGACCCCCTCCAATTCATCAACAGCACCAAACACCTCCTTGATCACCTCCAATTCATTAACACCACCAAACACCTCCTTGATCACCTCCAATTCATTAACACCACCAAACACCTCTTTGACCCCCTCCAATTCATCAATAATATAATATAATATAATATGCCATTTAGCAGACGCTTTATCCAAAGCGACTTACAGTCATGCGTGCATACATTTTTTGTGTATGGGTGGTACCGGGGATCGAACCCACTACCTTGGCGTTACAAGCGCCGTGCTCTACCAGCTGAGTGACCCTCCTTGACCCCCTCCAATTCATCAACAGCACCAAACACCTCCTTGACCCCCTCCAATTCATCAATACCACCAAGCACCTCCTTGACCCCCTCCAATTCCTCAACACCACCAAACAACTCCTTGACACCCTCCAATTAATACATAGCACCAAACATCTCCTTGACCCCCTCCAATTCATCAACACCACAAAACAACTCCTTGACCCCCTCCAATTCATCAACACCACCAAACCTCTCCTTGACCCCCCCAATTTGCATACCAGTTGGAGAGAGGAACAGATGAAGCCATCCTCTCTCTCTCTTAAATCTGGTGCACATTCATTTGGAGGACAGCAGAACCAATGTGCGTATCATGTTTCGCAGATTTCTCCTCGGCATTTAACACAATCAGTTTGTTCCTAACTGATAGGTCTCAGCAGGTAAGAGTTGACAAGACACTGTCAGAGGTGCGCACTTCTTCAGTTGGAACCCCACAGGGCAGCGTCCTGTACATACTGCAGGAGCCAGTTCCCAGGGTACCACCTGATCACTCCACCCCAAATTCCAGCCCCTCCCCTCTGGCCGCATGTACAGACTGCCTAAGGTTAAAAGAAATAGGGCGAAGTACTCTTTTATTCTGAATGCAATTCTGCAACTTAACAAAATGTTGTATTAATTGCACTTTAGCGCTTGCACTTTAACATGTAGCCCATTTTGACATTTTATTATGAAATTGCACTTACCCAGCCTAGTAAGTAAGTAAGTAAGTAGCCTTGCACGAGCCTTGGCTTGTGCAAGCCGCAACGGCTCATAGGGCAGGAGCCTATCTCCTGTTTCTGTAGCATGAGGCAGCTTGATCTATAAGTACAACCCCCTGGACAGGATGCTAGTCTATCACAGGGCCTTACCCCCAATCTACAGTATCTCCTTAATGCTGAGTGCCAAGCGGAGCTGCATCAGGTTCCATTTTCACAGTCTTTGGTATATACTAGCCTACTTGCTAGTAAGTATCCTTTGCTTTTTGCTGTTGTTTTTTAATATATAATTTTGTGTTTATATGTTTTATGACTGCTGCAAAATGAATTGCCTCTTTGAGGACCTTCAAGTTTTTCTGAATCTGAATCAGATAAAATTCTCTCTGACAGCAAGTCCTCATCTAGAGAAAGAGTGCTGACATTCATATCAAAGGTGCCCCTGCAAGTGGAAGCCATTTAAAAAGGCTGTCGAGCTCCAGCCCCAAGCAAAGCAGTCGAGAAGACAAACAGAGAATTTGCGGTCCCCTGCCTGCCGATCGATGCGGTGGCCAGGCTGTAATTTATGGCAGGACGGCTGGGCTCTTTGAGCAGGCTGTTTAATCCGCCTCCATTCAGTGCCAGCAGCAGGCCAGGGTGAGTTCCACATCTGAGGGCTGAATGGACTCTGGGAGTCAGCGAGGCAGCGAGGGCCAGAGCAGAGACCGGGAGCAATGCAGTATTGATGAAACTCCGGCACTCTGATCCGATGTTCCAAAAACCGTCACAGTTCAGCCGGACAATGCCTCAAAGATACGACATGAAAACAGGGCATGAATAAAATAGTTTGGTAATTAACAGGTGTATTTAGTTGGTGGATGGTGTCTGGTAGAAACCTCAGAATAAAGAAGTGAGAGATGTGTCGTGTGCAGACCTCGGATAACTATAGTTTTAAATATGCTTAGTGGATAGTAACTATTTTTTTGGGAGGAACAAATAGTTACTTTGGAGGTGACTACAACTATTTGAATTCAGATCCCCAAAAATGACTACTTTTTTAAACTATTTGAATACAGATCTCAGAAAGTAACTACTTTTGAAAACTATTTGAATACAGATCTGAGAAAGCAACTACTTAGAAATTATTTGATTGGCTGCATTCAACTAATTGCAGAGCTGTATCTCGAATGTTGAAGATAGAATGAATAAATAAAGCACACACAAGTTCCTATAATATTCCAATCCATCTGAGAGTGGATCATGTTTGATCTACACAATACATTTCTATCTGAACATTCTGTAAATGTCCATTCTCCTGAACAGGCCCCAGGTGTAGGGAATCAAATCAAAGTGTTCTTGTTTCAACACACAGTACCATCTTTAAAGGGATAGTTTACTCAGAATACAAATTAACATGATTTTCCACATACCTTGGCTGTAGAAGGCATGGATATTTTAGTTCCCTAAGACACTTAATAGCCATATTTTAACACTCAACATTAAGCTGGTCTTACTTTCAGAGCAACGTTTTATTAGCATGTTGTTACATAATACTTTGGTAATTGATTCTTAATTGCATAGCTATTATCTGTGAGTTTTTCTAGCTACTGTGCACAAGAGGCTAGTGACTGTTCCTTTCTTTTGTCTTCTTTTTTTTCACCTTTATTTAACCAGGTAAGTTCTCATTTACAACTGCGACCTGGCCAAGATAAAGCAAAGCAGTGCGATAAAAACAATAACAACACAGAGTTACATATGGGATAAACAAAACGTACAGTCAATAACACAATAGAAAATCTATATACAGTCTGTGCAAATGTAGTAAGTTATGGAGGTAAGGCAATAAATAGGCCATAGTGCAAAATAATTACAATTGAGTATTAACACTGGAGTGATAGATGTGCAGAAGATGATGTGCAAATAGAGATACTGGGGTGCAAATGAGCTAAATAAATAACAATATGGGGATGAGGTAGTTGGGTGGGCTAATTACAGATGGGCTGTGTACAGGTGCAGTGATCGGAAAGCTGCTCTGACAACTGATGCTTAAAGTTAGTGAGGGAGATAAGAGTCTCCAGCTTCAGAGATTTTTGCAGTTCGTTCCAGTCATTGGCAGCAGAGAACTGGAAGGAATGGCGGCCAAAGGAGGTGTTGGCTTTGGGGATGACCAGTGAGATATACCTGCTGGAGTGCATACTACGGGTGGGTGTTGCTATGGTGACCAATGATCTAAGATAAGGCGGGGATTTGCCTAGCAGTGATTTATAGATGACCTGGAGCCAGTGGGTTTGGCGACGAATATGTAGTGAGGGCCAGCCAACGAGAGCATACAGGTCACAATGGTGGGTAGTATATGGGGCTTTGGTGACAAAATGGATGGCACTGTGATAGACTACATCCAATTTGCTGAGTAGAGTGTCCTTAGACAACTTGTGTCAAAAAATAACAATGTCAAGGGCGGGCTAACCGTGCCAATATATCCTCCAAACACCGGGTTCGAGGGCATTATCACTTTTAGACAACGGATTACCAACATATTCAAATAATGATTTACATATTTTCATTAAAAACGTTATTTTGATTAATTTATTCATACTATTTCATCCTTCCACAATATATAGTCCTGACACAAATCTAGGATTGCTACCCAAGCCGGCTGGTAGTTTGTTTTATCGGTTCGGTTGTTAGAGACATGACCCAGTCATTCAGTCTTTTTGTTCTGTATCTAAATGTTCCATTGTAATACTGGCTGGCAACGTTCTTATCCCTTGCTTGCTAGCTAGCCAACTACGGCTAACTTACAGTCACGTCAAAAAGTGCAGCCAGAATAACAACAAAGTTGCTTCATTTGCATTTGTTTAAGCTGTTTTCTATTGACATTTATATGGATACATCCATAACAATTAGCTAATGAGGCCCGATTTTGCTTGGCATAGAAAATGTGCTCACTTGTCAGGACACTGTTGTTAAGAGGAGCTTGCCAACAACACAGCTAACACAATCACTTCAAACTGAAGCTGGAAAGACTGCAAACTAGCTGCACTTTCGTTTCATTTTACCTTCTTTCAATTTACATTTCTTTGTATATATCCATAAAAAATTATGCCAGCTGATTCATGATTTCGAATTGTTGAGAAACGCTGCCTGCCTGTCTGTCTGTCTCGTGCCGACTCCTGACACGTTCATTACTATGGGACAGCCGGAGATCAAATTTGAATGCTGAAACAATGTTGCAAATGTCAGAGAAACAGACAGCAAGGTTTATACAAATCTCCGCTGTTGAAAACTAAATGTTAGTCTAAAAGAAATGTGAGATAATGTCTAGATGCTTTTTATAGTGGAGTTCAAGTTTATAAAGTGCCTGGTTGGGCTGATGACAGTGGATTGCGCAGTCAGATGGAACAGAGTAAATAGCCATTTTAACATCATAGATTTAACCGGTGGTAACTTGTGGAATAGATACCGGCTGGAATGCGGTTTTAACCAATCAGCATTCAGGATTAGACCTACCCAGTTTATAAATATGTATAAGAACTTGATGTTAAGTGTTAATGTATTTCCTTATGTCTCACTCATTATGAAAATGTATTTCTTAGTAATTTTTTTAACTGCAATAGTGTTCTACTCTCATGATCAGTCCATGTCCCTCAAACTCCTAGATCTAGCTAAATGCCTGAAAGTGACGTTTATCAGATGTTTTCAGGCCTACAAATGTGTCATAAGTCCATGTCCCATGCAATCTGTTGTGTAGATCCAGTTATATGCCTCAATGCTAATGAGCATATATTTAGACTAATTAAACAAACTTTTGTAGAATTAGTTCTTCATCAAATTTTGGGCAGCCATCAAATATATATATATTTTTATATACTTTCAAATATTATTAGTTTTTCTGTGACCTTTATTTGAATATCAAAGAAAATAATTGCCTTCAGACGATTCTCTATATTCTACCTTGAGTATTTCAAAAGTTGGTATTTTCAAATTAACTACAAAATACAAATATTTTCTGCCCATGTCTGGTGATGTGTCTGTTGGTAAATCAATAAATTGTATTTTCTAGAATGTGTTGAAAGGAAGGTTAAAGTCATAGACTTTATGAAGCACCCCTCTGTTATGTTGCTCAATATTGAGCCTGCTGCATTCTTTTTGGTTGCCCTGGTGACTGGAGATTAACCTTGAAGTGTGGAGAGGGTGGTGGTGTGAGTATGTGTGTGTTTGTGAAAAGTGGGCAGGGAGTGATGCTTTGTGTTTACAACATATGGGCATTGGGCCAGGGAAACCAGTTTCTGAAGTTTCTCTTAGTCAACATATAGTGGAGTAATCTTTGATATGTGTACATACACCTTCCTACTATCCCCCCCCCCCCCTCAGAACATCCTCAATTCGTCTGTCGAAAGCGTTCCACAGGGATGCTGGCCCATGTTGACTCCAATGCTTCCCACAGTTGTGTCAAGTTGGCTGGATGTGCTTTGGGTGGCGGACCATTCTTGATATACACGGGAAACTGTTGAGCGTGAAAAACCCAGGAGCGTTGCAGTTCTTGACACAAACTGGTGCGCCTGACCCCTACTACCATACCCCATTCAAAGGCACTTAAATATTTTGTCTTGCCCATTCACCCTCTGAATGGCACACATACAGTACACAATCCATGTCTGAATTGTCTCAAGGCTTAAAAATCCTTCTTTAACCTGTCTCCTCCCCTTCATGAACACTGATTGAAGTGGAAACAGCTTGTTGATGAGAGGTCGAAGGAGAATGGCAAGCTAACAAGCAGGCCACTAACAGGTAAATAACGGTGCAGTACAACAGTGGTGTGCCACGGATGGGCTATTGCAGCAGGCGACCACACCGGGTTCCACTCCTATCAGCTAAAAACAAGAAGAAGCGGCTCCAGTGGGCACACGATCACCAAAACTGGACAATTGAGGAGTGGAAAAACATTGCCTGATCCTACGAATTCCAGTTCCTGTTGCGTCATGCTGATTGCAGAGTCAAGATTTCACGTAAGAAGTATGAGTCCATGGCCCCATCCTGCCTGGTGTCAATGGTACAGACTGGTGGCGGTGAAGTAATGGTGTGGGGAATGTTTTTCTTGCACACGTTAGGTGCCTTGATACCAATTGAGCAACGTTTCCATGCCCAGAATAATTCAGGCTGTTCTGGAGGCAAAGTTGGGTCCGACCGGGTACTATACTGAACAAAAATATAAACGCAACATGTAAAGTGTTTGTCCAATGTTTCATGAGCTGAAATAAAATATCCCAGAAATGTTCAATACGCACAAAAAGCTTATTTCTCTCAACTTTTGTGCACAAATTTGTTTACATCCCTGTTAGTGAGTATTTCTCCTTTGCCTAGATAATCCATCCACCTGACAGGTGTGGCATATCAAGAAGCTGATTAAACAGCATGATCATTACACAGGTGCACCTTGTGCTGGGGACAATCAAAGGCCACTCTAAAATGTGCCGTTTTGTCACACAACACAATACCACAGCTATCTCAAGTTTTGAGGGTGAGTGCAATTGGCATCCTGACTGCAGGAATGTCCACAAGAACATTTGCCAGAGAATTTAATGTTCATTTCTCTACCATAAATCGCCTCCAACGTCGTTTTAGAGACCGCAGACCACGTGTAACCACACCAGCCCAGGACCTCCACATCAGGCTTCTTCACCTGCGGGATCGTCTGAGACCAGCCACCCGGACAGCTGATGAAACTGAGGAGTATTTCTGTCTGTAATAAAGCCCTTTTGTGGGGAAAAACTCATTCTGATTGGCTGGGCCTGGCTCCCCAGTGGGTGGGCCTATGCCCTCCCAGGCCCACCTATGGCTGCGCTCCTGCCCAGTCATGTGAAATCCATAGATTAGGGTCTAATGAATTCATTTCAATTAACTGATATCCTCATATGAACTGTAATTCAGTCAAATCTTTGAAATTGTTGCATGTTGAGATTATATTTTTGTTCATTATAGATGGGTGTACCTAATAAACTGGCCACTGAGTGCATCTATACACCTCACGTGTTACCCATAATAAGACTATGAAATGTGTATGTTAACAAACTGAATATCTGACTCCATACAGATGATTTAGCAATATGCACAAGACTATAGTTGAGTAGTAATAGGCAATCAAGATAGGAATAAGAATTGTCTATATCAAAGGTAGATATTTCATATCATTGTAAAACGAATGGATTCACATTTAAGGCATATTAAAGCTTAAGTTACAAGACAATACTAGCATTACAAGGCATTATTCTAGGCATTATGAGAGAGGGAGAGAGAAAGAAATCATCGCCTGAAAGGCCATGCCCCAAGAGTCCATGGGGAGGAGTGTGAGAAAGAGAGAGAGTCTATCTCACCACAGGTGGTCAGGAACAACGAGAAAGAGACAATGAATCTAAGAGGCTTTAATAACATCTGACCAATAGTATTAGTGTAAAGTTAACCTCCAATCAGACATCAGACCTACGGAATGTAAAGACAACAGAACCTCTGCTACCCAGAGGTGTGACAAGAGGGGGTTGGTGAGATAATGCAGCATTCCTATGACAACACAGAGGAAACCTTGCTTACAGTTGATAAGAGTCACTTCGGGGGCTGGGCCACACTACAAACACAACACCACCACCCCTCTTAACTCACACACAATCACACACACACCATGCCACCTCAGAGCCTGTGTCCTAGACACGTAAACACACACACACAAATGCACACGCGCAGATGTTGATTTATGCAACGTGCCGTGCCACTGCCAGTGACGATGCCGTGATGTATTTTGCATTTGGGAGATGAAAAATGGAACGTGAACAGGAGGGATCAGCAAGTTTCCACCCATAGAGTGTGAAATGGAGCCGCTGATTCGAGCTGACTCGCACTGCGCATGCCCCTGAGGAGTGGGCCTTTTCAGACTCTCAGCCTGTCAATCATCTCTGCCCCCGGTTCCACAGACTGAGCAGTCCAGAATGGTGGAAAGTTTCCTCCCTTCTTTTATCAGGATGGAAGGCAGGGTTGGGGTCAATTCCATTTCAATCCCATTTCATTCAGAAAGTAAACCAAATTCTAAATTCAAATTCCAGATTTTCTTCATTGAAAAGCATTGAAGAGAATTGGAATTTCGGTGTACTTTCTGAATTTACTGGAATTAAAATGGAATTGACCCCAACCCTGATGGAAGGAAATAGATGTGTGAAGCAATCTATTTTAACAAACCAATCCATACCTAAAGGGCTATGTGTCATACTATGCTAATTGTGCAAATGGCCATATGTAATTAAGAATCTATTTATATGTAGTTACTAATGTATGATAGTGAAATGTCGAAAATACATGATCACATTTATTTTTATTTTTTTATTTTATTTAACCTTTATTTAACCAGGTAAGCCAGTTGAGAACAAGTTCTCATTTACAACTGCGACCTGGCCAAGATAAAGCAAAGCAGTGCGGAAAAAACAACAACAACACAGAGTTACATATGGAATAAACAAAACGTACAGTCAATAACACAATAGAAAATCCATATACAGTGTGTGCAAATGTAGTAAGTTATGGAGGTAAGGCAATAAATAGGCCATAGTGCAAAATAATAACAATTATAATTTAGTATTAACACTGGAGTGATAGATGTGCAGAAGATGATGTGCAAATAGAGATACTGGGGTGCAAATGAGCTAAATAAATAACAATATGGGGATGAGGTAGTTGGGTGGGCTAATTACAGATGGGCTGTGTACAGGTGTAGTGATCGGTAAGCTGCTCTGACAACTGATGCTTAAAGTTAGTGAGGGAGATAAGTGTCTCCAGCTTCAGAGATTTTTGCAGTTTGTTCCAGTCATTTGCAGCAGAGAACTGGAAGGAATGGCGACCAAAGGAGGTGTTGGCTTTGGGGATGACCAGTGAGATAAACCTGCTGGAACGCATACTACGGGTGGGTGTTGCTATGGTGACCAATGAGCTAAGATAAGGCGGGGATATGCCTAGAAGGGATTTATAGATGACCTGGAGCCAGTGGGTTTGGCGACAAATATGTAGTGAGGGCCAGCCAACGAGAGCGTACAGGTCCCAATGGTGGGTAGTATATGGGGCTTTGGTGACAAAACGCATGGCACTGTGATAGACTACATCCAATTTGCTGAGTAGAGTGTTGGAAGCTATTTTGTAAATGACATCGCCGAAGTCAAGGATCGGTAGGATAGTCAGTTTTACGAGTGCATGTTTAGCAGCATGAGTGAAGGACGCTTTGTTGCGAAATAGGAAGCCGATTCTAGATTTAACTTTGGATTGGAGATGCTTAATGTGAGTCTGGAAGGAGAGTTTACAGTCTAACCAGACACCTAGGTATTTGTAGTTGTCCACATATTCTAAGTCAGACCCGCCGAGAGTAGTGATTCTAGTCGGCAGGCGGGTGCAAGCAGCGTTTGATTGAAGAGCATGCATTTAGTTTTACTAGCGTTTAAGAGCAGTTGGAGGCTACGGAAGGAGTATTGTACGGCATTGAAGCTCGTTTGGAGGTTTGTTAACACAGTGTCCAATGAAGGGCCAGATGTATACAAAATGGTGTCGTCTGCGTAGAGGTGGATCTGAGAGTCACCAGCAGCAAGAGCGACATCATTGATGTACACAGAGAATAGAGTCGGCCCAAGAATTGAACCCTATGGCACCCCCATAGAGACTGCCAGAGGTCCAGACAACAGGCCCTCTGATCTGACACATTGAACTCTATCTGAGAAGTAGTTGGTGAACCAGGCGAGGCAGTCATTCGAGAAACCAAGGCTATTTAGTCTGCCAATAAGAATGCGGTGATTGACAGAGTCAAAAGCTTTGGCCAGGTCAATGAAGACGGCTGCACAGTACTGTCTTTTATCGATCGCAGTTATTATATCGTTTAGGACCTTGAGCGTGGCTGAGGTACACCCATGACCAGCTCGGAAACCAGATTGCATAGCGGAGAAGGTACGGTGGGATTCTAAATGGTCGGTGATCTGTTTGTTAACTTGGCTTTCAAATACTTTCGAAAGGCAGAGCAGGATGGATATAGGTCTGTAACAGTTTGGATCTAGAGTGTCACCCCCTTTGAAGAGGGGGATGACTGCGGCAACTTTCCAATCTCTGGGGATCTCAGATGATACGAAAGAGAGGTTGAAGAGGCTGGTGATAGGGGTTGCGACAATTTCGGCGGCTAATTTTAGAAAGAAAGGGTCCAGATTGTCTAGCCCAACTGATTTGTAGGGGTCCAGATTTAGCAGCTCTTTCAGAACATCAGCTATCTGAATTTGGGTGAAGGAGAAGCAGGGGGGGCATGGGTAAGTTGCAGCGGAGGGTGCGGAGCTGGTGGCCGGGGTAGGGGTAGCCAGGTGGAAAGCATGGCCAGCTGTAGCAAAATGCTTGTTGAAATTTTCGATAATCGTAGATTTATCGGTAGTGACAGTGTTTCCTAGCCTCAGTACAGTGGGCAGCTGGGAGGAGGTGCTCTTATTCTCCATGGACTTTACAGTGTCCCAAAACATTTTGGAGTTAGTGCTACAGGATGCAAATTTCTGTTTGAAAAAGTTAGCCTTTGCTTTCCTAACTGATTGTGTATATTGGTTCCTGGCTTCCCTGAAAAGTTGCATATCGTGGGGGCTGTTTGATGCTAATGCAGTACGCCACAGGATGTTTTTGTGCTGGTCAAGGGCAGTCAAGTCTTGGGTGAACCAGGGGCTATGTTAATTCTTAGTTCTGCATTTTTTGAATGGGGCATGCTTATTTAAGATGGAGAGGAAAGCACTTTTAAAGAACAACCAGACATCCTCTACTGACGGAATATGGTCAATATCCATCCAGGATACCCGGGACAGGTCAATTAGAAAGGCCTGCTCGCTGAAGTTTTTTAGGGAGCGTTTGACAGTGATGAGGGGTGTTCGTTTGACCACGGACCCATTACGGACGCAGGCAATGAGGCAGTGATCGCTGAGATCCTGGTTGAAGACAGCGGAGTTGTATTTAGAGGGTAAATTAGTCAGGATGATATCTTTGAGGGTGCCCATGTTAACGGATTTAGGGTTGTACCTGGTAGGTTCCTTGATAATTTGTCTGAGATTGAGGGCATCTAATTTAGATTGTAGGACGGCCGGGGTGTTAAGCATATCCCAGTTTAGGTCACCAAGCAATACGAATTCTGAGGATAGATGGGGGGCAAGCAATTCACATATGGTGTTCATGGCACAGCTGGGGGCTGAGGGGGGTTTGTAGCAAGCGGCAACAGTGAGAGACTTATTTCTGGAAAGGTGGAAGTAGAAGCTCAAACTGTTTGGGCACAGACCTCGATAGTATGATAGAGCTCTGCAGGCTATCTCTACAGTAGATTGCAACTCCGCCCCCTTTGGTAGTTCTATCTAGACGGAAAATGTTGTAGTTGGGAATGGACATTTCAGAATCTTTGGTGGCCTTCCTGAGCCAGGATTCAGACACTGCTAGAACATCAGGGTTGGCTGAGTGTGCTAACGCAGTGAATAACTCAAACTTAGGGAGGAGGCTGCTGATATTAACATGCAAGAAACCAAGGCTTTTGCGATTACAGAAGTCAACAAATGATAGCGCCTAGGGAGCAGGAGTGATACTGGAGGCTACAGGGCCTGGGTTAACCTATACATCACCAGATGAACAGAGGAGGAGTAGAATAAGGATACGGCTAAAGGCTTTAAGAACTGGTCTTCTAATGCGTTGGGTACAGAGAAAAAAAGGGGCCGATGGTAGGTAGTGCAGGCCATGGCCACGGACAATGGTGATGACCGCTAACGGTGGCTAATTTCAGCCAGCTGGCTAGCTGGCTAGTTTCAGCCAGAGTTTCTGGATTTTTTACACTGAATGCAAAACAAACAACAACAAGAACTAGAAGGAAGTTAAAGTACCTGGGGGAAGAGTGAACAAGGATATGACTTTATGGTCCAACACACACACACCTACACACACATAAACGTGCAGACACACACCACGAGGCACACACACACACATTCCCCCTGAAGCACTCCTTTCAATCAGACTGCATCTCCAACTATTCATTTACCTTTTCATAACAGCTAATCCAGTGATGGAGTGTGTGTGTGTGTGTGTGTGTGTGTGTGTGTGTGTGTGTGTGTGTGTGTGTGTGTGTGTGTGTGTGTGTGTGTGTGTGTGTGTGTGTGTGTGTGTGTGTGTGTGTGTGTGTGTGTGTGTGTGTGTGTGTGTGTGTGTGTGTTTCGGCTGCTGAAGACCCATGATTGTTTGTTTCAGAGATGAGGCTTAGAGAAAGAGCCTTATTACTAGGGCCGGGACGATAACAGTATCATCATACTCATTAGTATCGTGGCAAGGAAACAAAGCCCGAAGCGTATTAAACTTCTTTAGGAACACAGCCCTAATGTTGGAAACAAACATCATTGTCATCCAGAGTCACATGCAGTGTTGGAAAAAGTACCCATTTGTCATACTTGAGTAGAAGTAAAGATACCTTAATAGAAAATGACTCAAGTAAAAGTCCCCCAGTAAAATACTACTTGAGTAAAAGTCTAAAAGTATTTGGTTTAAAATATACTTAACTATCAAAAGTAAAAGTGTAAATTATTTCAAATTCCTTATATTAAGCAAACCAGACAGCACCATTTTCTTGTTTTTTTTAATTATGGGTAGCCAGTGGCACACTCCAACACTCAGACATCCTTTACAAACAAAGCATGTGTGTTTAGTGAGTCCGTCAGATCAGAGGTAGTAGAGATAACCAGGGATGTTCTCTTGTGTGAATTGAACCATTTTCCTGTCCTGCTAAGCATTCAAAATGTAATGAGTACTTTTGCGTGTCAGGGAAAATGTATGGAGTAAAAAGTACATTATTTTCTTTAGGAATGTAGTGAAGTAAAAGTAAAAGTTGTCAAAAATATAAATAGTAAAGTAAAGTACAGATACCACAAAAAACGATTTAAGAAGTCCTTTAAAGTATTTTTACTTAAGTACTTTACACCACTGGTCACATTTATTTATTTTCCAAGCTATAGCACACAGTATTTTACACACAGCAGGTTTTTAAAGGACCAAAGAGTTTGGTCTACTTCGTGTTTTCATTTTTGGCATGGAAAAAATATTGCGATACTGGTATCATCCCGGCCCTACTTAATACATACCGTTTATTGGGTCTGTGTTGATGTTTTGGGGGAAGGTGGTTTATTAAATATAGCCTAGTGCATCACTGTCAGGATTCGGGAGTGACGTGCACATGTTCCATGTGCAATTAAATGTCAATCAATAGCGAGCTGTAGCACTCTCCATCATTCTGGATTAGCTGTAGCACTCTCCATCATTCTGGATTAGCCGTAGCACTCTCCCATTCTGGATTAGCTGTAGCACTCTCCATCATTATGGAATAGCTGTAGCACTCTCCCATTCTGGATTAGCTGTAGCATTTGCCATCATTATGGAATAGCTGTAACACTCTCCCATTCTGGATTAGCTGTAGCACTCTCTATCATTCTGGATTAGCTGTAGCACTCTACATCATTCTGGATTAGCTGTAGCACTCTCCCATTCTGGATTAGCTGTAGCACGGTTTGAAGGCCTAAAGGAAAACCTTGGGAACAACACTAGTAGTGTTAAGACAGAGGAAGTCAAACTGTGGATGAGTTAGTCTGTGTTGGGAGGCTATCTGCGCAACAACATAATGAATAGCACACTGTGTTGTCATCTCAGATAAGAGTAGAGCTGTGAGGAGATATTGTAGTCTTCTGGTTAGCGCCGCTCACTCTCAACGTCTCCGTTACAGATGATGTCATCATTTCAGTTCAGTTCAAACACAGATCTCTGATGTACTGCATCTTTGGTAGCTAGAGCATCTCTAAATGACAGAGATATTCAATCGAATCTATCGCCCCGAGAGGATGAATAAAGTTGTACTGAATTGAATTGGAATAAATAAAAAACAAACGTCTTCCCGCCTGGCTGGAAAATACTAATCAACATTAATTTGAGTTTCTCTTTGTTTCTCACTCAGCAATGTTTAGTTGATTACATAATTTAAAGTACTCGAGTACAGCATGGGTGCCAAAACATGTGGTTTTGTCTTATTCTGGAAACCCAGATGACATGTTCAATTAAATAGGCACCCGTATTCCCTGCTTTTGTATAACACGTTTCTGTGCGTTTGCCAAGTATCGTATAGGCTTTGTCTAGCAGTGGCAGCAAGGTCGTTCACCTCTGAGGAGTACAAGTAGGTCTTCTGAGAGCTGAACTGAGCCCTGTACAGTCGTGGTCAAACGTTTTCAGAATGACACAAATACACATTTTCACAAAGTCTGCTGCCTCAGAGTTGATGATGGCAATTTGCATATACTCCAGAATGGCATGAAGAGTGATCAGATGAATTGCAATTAATTGCAAAGTCCCTCTTTGCCATGAAAATGAACTTAATCCCCAAAAAACATTTCCACTGCATTTCAGCCCTGCCACAAAAGGACCAGCTGCCACCATGTCAGTGATTATTTCGATAACACAGGTGAGAGTGTTGATGAGGACATGGCTGGAGATCACTCTGTTTTTTAAATTTATTTAATTTAGCCTTTATTTAACCAGGTAAGCCAGTTGAGAACAAGTTCTCATTTACAACTGCGACCTAGCCAAGATAAAGCAATGCAGTGCGATAAAAACAACAACAACACATAGTTACATATTGAATAAACAAAATGTACAGTCAATAACACAATAGAAAATCTATATACAGTGTGTGCAAATGTAGAAAGTTATGGAGGTAAGGCAATAAATAGGCCATCGTGCAAAATAATTACAATTTAGTATTAACACTGGAGTGATAGATGTGCAGAAGATGATGTGCAAATAGAGATACTGGGGTGCAAATGAGCAAAATAAATAACAATGGAAATAACAATATGGGGATGAGGTAGTTGGGTGGGCTAATTACAGATGGGCTGTGTACAGGTGCAGTGATCGGTAAGCTGCTCTGACAACTGATGCTTAAAGATAGTGAGGGAGATAAGTGTCTCCAGCTTCAGAAATTTTTGCAGTTCGTTCCAGTCATTTGCAGCAGAAAACTGGAAGGAATGGCGGCCAAAGGAGGTGTTGGCATTGGGGATGACCAGTGAGAAATACCTGCTGGAATGCATACTACGGGTGGGTGTTGCTATGGTGACCAATGGTCTAAGATAAGACGGGGATTTGCCTAGAAGTGATTTATAGATGACCTGGAGCCAATGGGTTTGGCGACGAATATGTAGTGAGGACCAGCCAACAAGAGCGTACAGGTCACAGTGGTGGGTAGTATATGGGGCTTTGGAGACAAAACGGATGGCACTGTGATAGACTACATCCAATTTGCTGAGTAGAGTGTTGGAGGCTATTTTGTAAATGACATTGCCGAAGTCAAGGATCGGTAGGATAGTCAGTTTTACGAGTGCATGTTTGGCAGCATGAGTGAAGGAGGCTTTGTTGCGAAATAGGAAGCCGATTCGAGATTTAACTTTGGATTGGAGATGCTCAATGTGAGTCTGGAAGGAAAGTTTACGGTCTAACCAGACACCTAGGTATTTGTAGTTGTTCACATATTCTAAGTCAGACCCGCCGAAAGTAGTGATACTAGTCGGGCGGGCGGGTGCAAGCAGCGTTCGATTGAAGAGCATGCATTTAGTTTTACCAGCGTTTAAGAGCAGTTGGAGGCCACGGAAGGAGTGTTGTATGGCATTGAAGCTCGTTTGGAGGTTTGTTAACACAGTGTCCAATGAAGGGCCAGATGTATACAAAATGGTGTCATCTGCGTAGAGGTGGATCTGAGAGTCACCAGCAGCAAGAGCGACATCATTGATATACACAGAGAATAGAGTCGGCCCGAGATTTGAGCCCTGTGGCACCCCCATAGAGACTGCCAGAGGTCCAGACAACAGGCCCTCCAATTTGACACATTGAACTCTATCTGAGAAGTAGTTGGTGAACCAGGCGAGGCAGTCATTTGAGAAACCAAGGCTATTTAGTCTGCCAATAAGAATGCAGTGATTGACAGAGTCAAAAGCCTTGGCCAGGTCGATGAAGATGGCTGCAAAGTACTGTCTTTTATCGATCGCAGTTATTATATAGTTTAGGACCTTGAGCGTGGCTGAGGTGCACCTATGACCAGCTCGGAAACCAGATTGCATAGCGGAGAAGGTACGGTCGGTGATCTGTTTGTTAACTTGGCTTTCAAATACTTTCGAAAGGCAGAGCAGGATGGATATAGGTCTGTAACAGTTTGGATCTAGAGTGTCACCCCCTTTCAATCTCTGGGGATCTCAGATGATAGGAAAGAGAGGTTGAACAGGCTAGTAATAGGGGTTGCGACAATTTCGGCGGCTAATTTTAGAAAGAAAGGGTCCAGATTGTCTAGCCCAGCTGATTTGTAGGGGTCCAGATTTAGCAGCTCTTTCAGGACATCAGCTATCTGAATTTGGGTGAAGGAGAAGCGGGGGGGGCATGGGCAAGTTGCAGCGGAGGGTGCAGAGCTGGTGGCCGGGGTAGGGGTAGCCAGGTGGAAAGCATGGCCAGCCGTAGCAAAATGCTTGTTGAAATTCTCGATTATCATGACAGTGTTTCCTAGCCTCAGTGCAGTGGGTAGCTGGGAGGAGGTGCTCTTATTCTCCATGGACTTTACAGTGTCCCAAAACTTTTTGGAGTTAGTGCTACAGGATGCAAATTTCTGTTTTAAAAAGCTAGCCTTTGCTTTCCTAACTGCTTGTGTATATTGGTTCCTGACTTCCCTGAAAAGTTGCATATCGCGGGGGCTATTCGATGCTAATGCCGTACGCCACAGGATGTTTTTGTGCTGGTCAAGGGCAGTCAAGTCTGGGGTGAACCAGGGGCTATATCTGTTCTTAGTCCTGAATTTTTTGAATGGGGCATGCTTATTTAAGATGGAGAGGAAAGTACTTTTGAAGAACATCCAGGCATCCTCTACTGATGGAAAGAGGTCAATATCCATCCAGGATACCCGGGCCAGGTCAATTAGAAAGGCCTGCTCGCTGAAGTGTTTTAGGGAGTGTTTGACAGTGATGATGGGTGGTCGTTTGACCGCGGACCCATTACGGACGCAGGCAATGAGGCAGTGATTGCTGAGATCCTGGTTGAAGACAGCGGAGGTGTATTTAGAGGGTAAATTAGTCAGGATGATATCTATGAGGGTGCCCATGTTTATGGATTAAGGGTTTTACCTTGTAGGTTCCTTGATGATTTGTGTGAGATTGAGGGCATCTAGTTTAGATTGTAGGATGGCCGGGGTGTTAAGCATATCCCAGTTTAGGTCACCAAGAAGTACGAACTCTGAGGATAGATGGGGGCAAGCAATTCACATATGGTGTCCAGGGCACAACTGGGGGCTGAGGGGGGTCTGTAGCAAGCGGCAACAGTGAGATACTTTTTTCTGAAAAGGTGGATGTTTAGAAGTAGAAGCTCAAACTGTTTGGGCACAGACCTGGATAGTATGATAGAGCTCTGCAGGCTATCTCTACAGTAGATTGCAACTCCACCCCCTTTGGCAGTTCTATCTAGACAGAAAATGTTGTAGTTCGGAATGGACATTTCTGAATTTTTGGTGGCCTTCCTAAGCCAAGATTCAGACACTGCTAGAACATCATACGGCTAAAGGCTCTAAGAACTGGTCTTCTAGTGCATTGGGTAGAGAGAAGAGGGGAAGATTTCCGGGCGTTGTAGAAGTGATTCAGGGCATTATGTACAGACAAGGATATGGAAGGATCAGTACAGTGGAGGTACAGTGGAGGTACACCTAAGCATTGGGTAACTATGAAAGAGATAACATCACTGGAGGTACCGATTATGCCGGTCTCCGCGTGTATGGGGGGTGGGACAAAGGAGCTCTCTCAGGCTAGTTGAGCTGAACTTGGGGCTCTACAGTGAAATTGTATAATAAGAACTAACCCAAACAGCAAATGACTAGGCATATTCACATGGGAGAGAGGCATAACGCAATCACAGGTGTTATTCGAGAGGGCTAAGACAACAACTGGTAATGGCGACGAAAATTTGGGCTGAGGCTAAACAGATAAACAGGATGGGGTACCGTGTAAAGGAACAGTCCAGCAGGCATTAGCTGTGTAGCTGAGAGATCATAAGGTCCAGTTAACAGCACTAAGTAAGTCTGGGATCAGATCCTAGGCTGCTAAAGCACAGGCAAGCAGGAGGCACGGCTGTTGATTGCGCGTGCTAGCGGGCCGGGGCTAGCAGATGGATCTTCGTGGTCGTCGCAACGGGAAGCCTGTTGAAACCACATCAGACGATTACGTCGGCAGACCAGTCGTAATGGATCGGTGGGGCTCCGTGTCAACACTAGGAGGTCCCGTCCGGTTGACAGAGAGGTAGATAGCCGGGAAATGGGCCTGGCTCGAGGCTAGCTCAAGGCTAACTGGGGCTAGCTTTGGACAGTGGTGATTAGCCAACAACAACAACAGCCACTCGGTTGCAGCTAGCTAGTTGCGATGATCAGGTGTTAAGGTCCAGTGATTCCGGCAGAAAATGCGATATGCTCTGGCTCAATAGCGCGATGTGCAGACTGTGCATACTGGCCAATAATTGTCTAGGCTAGAGCTGGCTGGTAGGTAGTGCAGGCCACGGACAATGGTGAAGACCGCTAACGGTGGCTAATAGCAAGTAGCTAGTTAGCTGGCTAGCTGGCTAGTTTCAGCCAGAGGTTCTGGATAAAAATAAATAATAGAATCCGTTCAACATTGGGTGAGGCGGGTTGCAGGAAAGTATATTTAGTTAACGGATTGAAAGTGAGATTGAGAAATATATACGAAAATATATACGAAAAAGACAACAACAAAAAAAACTGGCTATTTACATGAGGACACTATAGAAAACACGAACGCACTGCTATGCCATCTTGGATCTTGGATCTGTCATGCTGATTGAGTTAGAATAACAGACTGGAAGCTTTAAAAAGAGGGTGGTGCTTGAAATCATTGTTCTTCCTCTGTTAACCATGGTTACCTGCAAGGAAACACGTGCCGTCATCATTGCTTTGCACAAAAAGGGCTTCACAGGGAAGGATATTGCTGCTAGTAAGATTGCACCTAAATCAACCATTTATCGGATCATCAAGAACTTCAAGGAGAGAGGTTCAATTGTTGTGAAGAAGGCGTCAGGGCGCCCAAGAAAGTCCAGCAAGCGCCAGGACCGTCTCCTAAAGTTGATTCAGCTGCGGGATCGGGGCACCACCAGTGCAGAGCTTGCTCAGGAATGGCAGCAGGCAGGTGTGAGTGCATGTGCACGCAGAGTGAGGCGAATACTTTTGGAGGATGGCCTGGTGTCAAGAAGGGCAGCGAGGAAGCCACTTCTCTCCAGGAAAAACATCAGGGACAGACTGATATTCTGCAAAAAGTACAGGGATTGGACTGCTGAGGACTGGGGTAAAGTCATTTTCTCTGATGAATCCCCTTTCCGATTGTTTGGGGCATCCAGAAAAAAGCTTGTCCGGAGAAGACAAGGTGAGCATCAGTCCTGTGTCATGCCAACAGTAAAGCATCCTGAGGCCATTCATGTGTTGGGTTGCTTCTCAGCCAAGGGAGTGGGCTCACTCATAATTTTGCCTAAGAACACAGCCATGAATAAAGAATGGTACCAACACATCCTTCGAGAGCAACGTCTCCCAACCATCCAAGAACAGTTTGGTGACGACCAATGCCTTTTCCAGCATGATGGAGCACCTTGCCATAAGGCAATCCCATTGAGAACTTGTGGTCGATCCTCAAGAGGCAGGTGGACAAACAAAACCCCACAAATTCTGACGAACTCCAAGCATTGATTATGCAAGAATGGGCTGCCATCAGTCAGGTTGTGGCCCAGAAGTTAATTGACAGCATGCCAGGGCAGATTGCAGAGGTCTTGAAAAAGAAGGGTCAACACTGCAAATATTGACTCTTTGCATAAACTTAATGTAATTGTCAATAAAAGCCTTTGACACTTATGGAATGCTTGTAATTATATTTCAGTATACCATAGTAACATCTGACAAAAATATCTTATAACACTGAAGCAGCGAACTTTGTGAAGACCAATACTTGTGTCATTCTCAAAACTTTTGACCATGACTGTAGTAAAACTGACAGAAAACAGAGGAATCCATTGTTGGATTCGTTATGATCTAAAAAATTATGATAATGCCCTTTTAGTGTAAGAGCTGTTTGAAAAGACCGCCTGAAATTTCAGCCTGTTTTGGTGGGATGTTTTGGCCTGCCTTGTGACATCAGCAGGCGGTAAATTAGTTAATAGACCAATAAGAAAGACAGTTCCAACCACTCTGCCAATAACAGCTAGTTTTCAGTTTTCCTGAAACAAACGGTATACCCTGGAGTGAGTGCTTTCAGAACACTGTTGCTGGCTAGCCAGAGTGAGTCATCTGGAAAGACACACCAAAGACAGGCAGAAATATGACTGGATAATTTATTGTGAAAATAGTGTTGACCTATTAGTGAACTCCAGTTGCTAGAGAGGCATTGGACAGATTCAGTGCTTGAATGTCATCCATTGCATCATGAGTACAGTACTGTTAAGTATTGCTCAAGGCACTTGTACAACAAAGTGCATACAGTTCCTTCCATGTACGCTCACGACTCAACAGTATAGATGTCAGCTGCAACAGTAAAATAAATAACTGACACCCTTAACATAGTCAGTTTTAGAATGGGTAACTAGGAATAGGCTGGTGCTAAATACTGTATCTAATTTCTGGGACTAATCACTCGCTCAACCATACATCTCATCTAGATCTATAATTGAATAATGTGGCCATTGAGCAAGTTGAAAGACTAAACTGCAGGGTGTAACCCCAGATAGCAAGCTATCATGGTCAAAACATATAGTGCCTTGCAAAGGTATTCATCCCCCTTGGCGTTTTTCCTATTTTGTTGCATTACAACCTGTAATTTAATGGATTTTTATTTGGATTTCATGTAATGGGCATACACAAAATAGTCAAAATTGGTGAAGTGAAATGAAAAAAATAACTTGTTTCAAAAAAATCTAAAAAATCAATAACGGAAAAGTGGTGCGTGCATATGTATATAAGTCGCTCTCGATAAGAGCGTCTGCTAAATGACTCAAATGTAAACGTAAATGTAATGTTTTTCATCAGCAGGGACTGGGAAACTGGTCAGAATTGAAGGAATGATGGATGGCGTTAAATACAGGGAAATTCTTGAGGGAAACCTGTTTCAGTCTTCCAGAGATTTGAGACTGGGATGGAGGTTCACCTTCCAGCAGGACAATGACCCTAAGCATACTGCTAAAGCAACACTCGAGTGGTTTAAGGGGAAACATTTAAATGTCTTGGAATGGCCTAGTCAAAGCCCAGACCTCAATCCAATTGAGAGTCTGTGGTATGACTTAAAGATTGTTGTACACCAGTGGAACCCATCCAACTTGAAGGACCTGGAGCAGTTTTACCTTGAAGAATCAGCAAAAATCCCAGTGGCTGGATGTGCCAAGCTTATAGAGACATACCCCAAGAGACTTGCAGCTGTAATTGCTGCAAAAGGTGACTCTACAAAGTATTGACTTTGGGGGGTGAATAGTTATGCACCCTCAAGTTTTCATTTTTTTTGTCTTATTTCTTGTTTGTTTCACAATAAAAATATGTTGCATCTTCAAAGTGCTAGGCATGTTGTGTAAATCAAATGATACAAACCCCCCAAAAATCCATTTTAATTCCAAGTTATAAGTTAACAAAATAGTAAAAATGCCAAGGGGGGTGAATACTTTTGCAAGCGACTGTATAGACTCAATGGTTACTAAAATGGGAAGAGGTATTTCCACGATAAGGCGTTGCTCTGCTTTCTTGATATCTCAGTCAACCAGACAGGTCCTACAGGCCCTAGTTTTGTCACAGCTGTGTGGTCATGTGCGGCAAATAAGGACATAGGCAAATTGCAGTTGGTCCAGAACAGAGCAGCACATATTGCACTTAGATGTACACGGAGAGCAAATGTCAATGACATGCATGTCAATCTCTCCTGGCTTTCCTCAAAGAGGAGAGATTGACTGCATCACTATTGGTCTTTGTGCGAGGTGTTGATGTGTTGAAGATACCGAACTGTCTGTTCAAGCAGTTGGCACGTAGTTCGGACACTCATCGGTATCACACGAGACATGCAACCAGAGGTCTCTTCACAGTCCCCAGGTCCAGAACAGAGGCTGGGAAACACACTGTATTAAATAGAGCCATGACTAAATAGAACTCTCTGGCACCCCAGGTAACTCAAGCTAGCAATAAAACCAAATAAAATAACACCTTACTGCATGACGGGGACTGTGACGAGACACAGACATTTTTAATGCATTTTGTATTGTATTATGTATTGCATTATGCATTGTATTATGTATGTGATACGTGGTTGGGATACGACTGTGATATGTGGTTGTCTCGCCTGTCTATCTTAAGATGAATGCACTAGCTGTGGGTCGGTCTGGATGGGAGCGTCTAGTGCTATGTATATTTATGTATATTATGTATTTTATTTGTTGTGTTTTGTTTCCTGTTTGGACCCCAGGAACAGTAGCCGCTGCCTTGGCAACAGCTAATTGGGGATCCTAATAAATACTAAATCCTTCCCTGGGGAATGAAAGGTAGGAATGTGTGAAGATGGAGGAATCATAGATATCTAACAGAGCAGCCTCCCTGCTCTGAACACAATCTGTGGCAATCTTCCTGTAGTCTCTCTGAACACACAGTCTCGACATGGCAGCCTTCTCCATTAGTTACACCTGCCCTGGTAGAGTGTGGAGTGCTGTGGCAGTCTAGGCAGTCAAGGTGTGTGAAGTGTGTGAAGTGTGTGTGCGTGTGTGTGGCTACGTCAGATTGACAGTCCCTCTCCACAATCACTGTCAAATCTTACAGCATGGGGAAACAGGCACGGGGCTGGAGGTGGTGTGTGTGTGTGTTTGTGTGTGTGTGCGTGTGGGTTTTCATGTGTGTAGAGAGCTGGTGTGGCCATATGCGACCTACTGCGAGTGATACATTTACTGAGCTGAATGCTAACAAAGCGATGGAGAAAAAACTAAATGTCATCTGCAACTGGGAGGGACAGAAAAAGGGAAAATAAACCCAAAGGAAGACAGCACTCCGGTTAAAAGATGCTGTTGTAAAAACAAAGCCTTGCCGAAAGCAAGTTTGCCTTACTATGATTAATTTAGTCTCTGTTGTACTCATGTACGAGGAGACAACTGCCATTTTCTACATGTCAATAATATGCATATTTCTTACTCTACTAAGGGGGGTATTATGGCTTTTGTGTGTTTGGAACTGTCCACTGTCAGGGTCCACTATTGTTCATACTTATTTTAACTTATAGTGATAGGGGTGAGTATTAGTGTTGGTCTGTGAGACTAGCCAAGCAATTATTTATGTTCAACTTCTCAAACATCGTCAATAATAAACAGAGTCTTTCATGGTCCTTCCTGTGACATCCCTCCCTTCCGCTTCGATTTCAATTCTTTTTTTAAACCGAAAACTTTTTGGTAACTTTTTGTCCGTACGTTTATCTACAGGAGTGGGAACATCCCTTAGCTGTCCTCTCTGTGTCCATCATTGTTCTGAAGGCTCAGTGGGCTGATGGGAGTGCACATTTTGGGAGAACGCTGCGTGACTGGCACTGGAGTGCCTGGGGACACATTTCAGTGCGACACTGCATTATTAATATTATGCCCATGTCCCCTGTGGAACCTCTTTTATAGCTCAATGTGTGGAACAGTGGGCAACGCCCAAAGACGAGAGCAGCATCCCAACACACAATACACCTGCATCCCAATACAGATCTAATATTGACTGGATGAAGACACAGTCCTGCACACCGGCGGAGAACGATGGGTCAGAAAGTTTAGGGCACATTACGGGTCGTGAGAATGTATCGGAATCCTGACCCGAAATACTGTATTGAATCAGGGAAGAAAACGGAATCCTACCATCACTCTGACAACAATGGAGTGTTACCAAAACCAACTTGTTAGATGCCGCCAAATGTTGATCAACAAATTGTAGCCTACTGTGGAGTCCCAATCATATCCCTTATCAGTGGCGGCTCGCCCATTAGGGCATTTGGGCGGCGCCCCACTTAATGTCATTGGTCCCATCAAAAAAAGGAAAGATATTTTTATTTAAAATTAAAATATATACTACCGTTCAAAAGTTTGGGGTCACTTAGAAATGTCCTTGTTTTCGAAAGAAAATAAATTTTTCTGTCCATTAAAATAACATCAAATTGATCAGAAATACAGTGAAAACATTGTTAATGTTGTAAATGGCTATTGTAGCTGGAAACGGCTGATTTTTAATGGAATATCTACAGGCCCATTATCAGCAACCATCAGTCCTGTGTTCCAATGGCACGTTGTGTTTGCTAATCCAAGTTTATCATTTTAAAAGGCTAATTGATCATTAGAAAACCCTTTGCAATTATGTTAGCACAGCTGAAAACTGTTGGGCTGATTAAATAAGCAATAAAACTGGCCTTCTTGAGACTAGTTGAGTATCTGGAGCATCAGCAATTGTGGGTTCGATTACAGGCTCAAAATGGCCAGAAACAAAGAACTTTCTTCTGAACCTCGTCAGTCTATTCTTGTTCTGAGAAATGAAGGCTATTCCATGCGAGAAATTGCCAAGAAACTGAAGATCTCGTACAATGCTGTGTACTACTCCATTCACAAACTGTCTCTAACCAGAATAGAAAGAGGAGTGGGAGGCCCCGGTGCACAACTGAGCAAGAGGACAAATACATTAGAGTGTCTAGTTTGAGAAACAGACGCCTCACAGGTCCTCAACTGGCAGCTTCATTAAATAGTACCTGCAAAACACCCGTCTCAACGTCAACAGTAAAGGCACTCCGGGATGCGACCTATTCAACAAAACTCTTTCTTACTCTGCCTAGGAGCACTGTGGGGCATCTGTTTCTCAAACTAGACACTCTAATGTATTTGTCCTTTTGCTCAGTTGTGCACCAGGGCCTCCCACTCCTCTTTCTATTCTGGTTAGAGACAAGGGATACACTAGCTAGAACATTCTCATCGCGGACCTGGTAGGACAAAAAAGCATGACAGTGGCTGGCCAATTTTATTGTTTCCCCCCATGTTGTTCATCAGGTTCTTCTGTAGGCATGTTGTGTGGATTAAAACAGCATAAAACCGGGTGTATCACAAAGCATGATCAAATGAATTAGCCAGCTACAGTAATTTTGGGAAACATTGAGAAACAGTTAGGTCGATCTTTTCGTCAAATTAACCAGTTATCTACCTTTGATAAGCTTGCTAGCTAGTTACCTCCCATTCCAATCTCAAGTCCTTCTAAACTAATATCTGACTAACTCTGAAATATGAAGTTATTTCAGAATGAAAGTTAACTGGCTAGCACATCATACTTTGTGACATTATGTTAGCTAGCTATCCCCAGTTAGATAATGTGTTTTCACTTATTGTATCTGCATGCTTGCGTTCTCCCTGGTGCACTCTTTTGTTCATGAGCTGGCTGCTCGTTCTAAATAGTATAATCTAATCTGTTCAAAACAGTAGCAGCATTTGCAGCAGTGGTCATTCGGTTTTTGACATGAAAATGTGAAATAGGTGTATTTATGCTGTTGTTCAAATGCACAGATCATTTTACATATCTTCTCAAAGAAACTACCGGTGGTTCCGAAAACTTGGTATCATATTTCTGTCATGCTGCTTTGTTGACAACTCCAGCCACCCGCGCCCCGGGTATTCAGCCAATCAGTGGCCACCACTGTCACTTATAGCTAGGGCCAGGAATCTTTCCTGATCATGCAACCTGACCAATGAAAACCCCTTAGGGCCTTAGTTAGAGTGTGGCATAATGCTAGTCAGGTCACGTGGCTAGGAAACACTCCTGACCCTTTCTACTTGCTACCTGCACAACACACTGACTACAGCACAACAGTCTTTCTGTATGAAACCCACATAGAGAGGCTGAGGCCCCCTCCTCCCACTACAGCCTGCAGCACTCAGCCAGCCTCAGCCTGCAAGCTGCACTGAGACACCACACTCCCCCCGCCCCCCCTCCCTCCCTCCCCTCCTCACTCTTTCATCAAACCTGCCAACTTCTCTCCCTGTCTCTCTGAAGAAAGCCAGTGGAGTGGGCCCACTGCTCCGCTCTGCTCTGCTCAGATCCTTTCCAATGGAGATATTAGCATTCATGTGCTTTGAAAAGACACTTTATATAATTCCGTTATTAAAATGAACCATGCTGTATCTGTAATATCCCCCCTTCCCCCTCCACCATGCCAAAGTATCACTGTTTTAGCAAAAGGTCAACGTCATCCTCTTTATCTCTTTACCAAAACGTTATATCCACTTCCCTTCTTCACTGAAGCAGTATTTTCTCTTTTAACCACATGCAGCAGTAGATTATTCCAAACCTCTGGGACTTCTTTATCAACCTGCCAGCCCAGGGAAAGAGAGGAAGATAAGAGAGAGAGGGGAGAGATAAGAGAGGGAGGGGAGAGAGAAGAGAGGGAGGGGAGAGAAAAAGTTGTGGTGCAGAGAGACAAAGAAATGCAGCACTAGAGAGGAAGAAGGAAATTAAAAGAAAAGGAGATTAAGGAAGTGACCACAGAGCTTGACTATGATGACTGGGTTGAAGTCCCAGAGAATAACCCTGACTCCCCAAGGCACAGTGTGTGTGTGTGTGTGTGTGTGTGTGTGTGTGTGTGTGTGTGTGTGTGTGTGTGTGTGTGTGTGTGTGTGTGTGTGTGTGTGTGTGTACAGATGTACCTGCATACATGCACTCCTGCGTGCGTATGCAACTGTTAATGTGTGTGTGTGCACGTGTATGTGTGTTCATGTGTGTCTCCATCCCTGCATGTTGATCCTCCAGTTCACCGGGGGCGCCCCCACACTGGACCTGAGATCATAACCTTCATCTCTACGGTTCAAAGTGCACAGTGACAGTCCCACAGCGCCCATAAAGCTGAGGGCACTGGACTATAGGCTCATAGAGCTGGGGGTCAGAGAGCCTAACACACAGTGGAGTTATCATTACTGCTGCCCTGTGCGTAGCTGGGCCGGACAGATAAAGCCGTGGCTGTCATGACATTTTGTCAGCCGGTTATTGTCATGCAAACGACTGCCAGTCTCACGGTAATTGACTGTTAATTACCATAAACACGTTTAACATCTCCAAGCCTCCTGATGCTCGCCTTTGGAACATCTACATTTTAAAAAGTTTAATAAATCCATTATTTATTTTAGGTAGGTCTAAAGAAACATTATGATATGAAGAAAATGTATTTCAGAAGAACAGAATATGAGCTGGCCTACTGTATGTTATCTGGCTATGCACCATGCCATAGGCTGTAGGCTAGTTTATTTAGCAGACAAGATATGCTTATAAGTCCCAAGCCATTATTTTATATTGTATGATTTTATAGTAAGAAGAATATAATTGAATTTAACTGAATAAAATATAAATTATATTTTTCCCATTCTGGAGCGAGTGCGCATATGAAGTGGCTATGTTGAGCGTAAAAGTTATCATTTGAAACAGATCCTATAGAGTTATTTGGAAAATTTAGTTGTGAATGATACAAACCTTAGAATGTCTTAGAAATCAAAACATATATGGCCTGCATGATGTGACTATAGGATTGAAAAAAGTAGCAAAAAAAGCTTGCTCTGTTCCTTGCCTCAGGCTGCACACAAGCTGTTCTCTCATCAAGTCATCATATTTTCACCCATCAGACTATTCTCAATTCAATCTTGTCTTTGCTAATATGTCAAATCTGTTTAGATTTAAAATGGCCCATTATGAAATGGGCAGGAACAGGGGCAGCGAAAATAAATAAATAATACATGTAATCGAATAGCGAGGCCGCTTTCCCGTGGTTCGTTCTTCAAAAACATAACTACTCCGGTTAACAACTGAGAAATCAATATAGTAGCAGCTGGGATTCTCCTCTTTTTAGTGGTAACCATCAAAACTCTGCTTTCACACAGGATTGCATATAGAAATGTCTGGGTTTATAACACTTATTTCACTCTGTGCATCAATCACTGTTTGAAGAGCATGCAGCCTCTTGCTGCTCAACAGGTGATATTCTGCCCAAACTCTGTATGCCATAGGATCTCCAACCCTGTTCCTGCAGCGACCCAGTGCTAAATTTGGGAAACAAAGTGAAATCTGTTCGGGAACATTAGTAACATGTTTTCACAACTAAACATATTTCATTAAACTGTTGACAGCCCTTCTCTCTGCACGCTCGAGAAAGATATGAAGGAGAGAGAGGGAGAGATGGAAACACATGGTGGTGAGATATTCTGTAACTAAAGGTAATGTGTCAGCCTATTAATTATGAAAATATACAAAAATCCGTATTACTACGCTATTCAAAATCAAATACAAATTCACTATAGCCGATTATTAGAATTTGTTTCATTTTGGAGTATAGGCTAGACCAATTATGTACCAAAGACATCTTAAATCATGTGTAATATGCAGCAAGCTATTAAGCTATGCATTGTATAACGACACAATCATTATTTTAATTATGTTGTTTTATTTCAGGCTTGGGCTCATATATAGGCCTATGCGTATGCATAACCTCTAATATGTATATTCATGTTTTTAATTAATCATCACCTTGGAAAGCGCTGTCAATTTCGTTGTTTGTCTTTGAAACAACATCCACAACGACCATGTTTTCCACACAGTTTCAACCTGTTCTTGAAGTTCAAAAAGGATCGATCACAAGTGAGGCAAGTTTTATAAGCATGATACTGTTTTGATGTTAAGTGTTTGATGTGACTTTCGATTTCATTTGCATTGATGTCAGAGTGGTTAGAGGGACAATAGAGCGCTGAGTACCAGGCCATTAGCGACCTCACGGTCATTAGCGAGTTGGGTGCTACCAACGCATGTCCAGAGTGCATAAAAGGAGACTACCGTGACTCAACGGTTACGTGGAATTTGACTGCGGTCATGACTCATGACTGCCAGTGTGGCGGTAATACATTCACCACAACAGCCCTACAGCCAGATTACCTTGTCTCTGACAGACAGACAGATTGAAATACTGCAGGAGTTACTTAATGTGCTGGGGATGGTTATTAAATAAAACAGCTTGGTGATGTGTTGACAGTGAGGATGAGAACTAATGGTTTTCTGAGCCGCAGGGAATGCAAGCTCCAGAGGGTCTCGAAGCCAAGCAAATCCTGGTGAACATTCAAAGACCCACAACCACTCACACATGCACACACACGTACAGACGAGCACACACACACACACACACTGTCAATGCTGGGTGTAACAAACAACTATTAAACAACTATTTGATTGCTTTTGTTTTTGCGTCTGTGCATGTTTGTGTGTGCGCGTCTTCGAGTCATGAGTCAATCTGTGCTTCCAGGTTTGTGCGGATGACTGTTGCAGAGAGTGATTTGTAAGGGATTTGTTGAGTTTGAAGGCAACTGAATTAATTCATATGCATATGTACATCCCTCTCAGTCCCGTCTCTCTCTCTCCATTTATCTTGTTCTCTCTCTCTGAAATAAAAGTGTTTTTGTGCCTCCTGCCAGTCATTATGCCTGAGTGGGTACATTGGAACAACACTAACTGACGGAATATGTCACAGGCTGTCTGAATACGGCGAGATTGGAACAGCGTCTACCACATTGAGTGCTTAGGTGATTATGCCTTACTGAAATGTATGAAAGGTTATTGCACTAGCTGGTTATATATATATATATATTTATGTTGGGGACGTTCATCAAGGTAAGTCGAGTCCACCTGTGGATACTGGTCGGATGAGGTTGTGTTTCTCTAGCGGGAGGTAAGCTTGGCTTCTTATATGGTGTCGAGTAAAGCTTAAACCATGTATTTAGATTGTAGGTAGGTATTGTAGTTAGGTATTGTAGGTAGTTTATCTAGGTAGTTACTGTAGGTAAGTATTGTATTCGGCTGAGCCCGGTGAAGCACGAGGCTAGCTAACCCACTACCTGGACCAATAAAGCTAGCTAGTGTAGTGTCGAGATAACGATGCCGATATGCTGTGATGACAAGAAATCCGCTGACACTGTCCTTGATTATAATGGTTTATTACATCAAAGATTTCAGCGTCAATTTACAGATTTCTGCAGAAAATCCGGAGAACAACCAACCCAATCTCTAATATGTTATTTCTCCCCGTCCTTTGTTCCAACCATGGTATTTATAATATGTAACATGATATGGGTGGTTTTCCCATAAACCAATCCCTGGCCTCCACATAACAGACTTCCTCTGTTTTAGGGGGCCCCTATGGTGTGTTAGAGTCAACTTCCTCTAACACACCATTTGCAAACGTCAGCAAAGTCATAAACTGTTTAGATACTACATATTTCCCCCCTTCGAGACTAATTAAGTCTCGAAAACAAAAATAATAGGATTATGACAAACAACAATTTTTCTTATTGAGTAACTTTAGCAATAAACCACAATTTATGGAGAGTAAACAAATTTTTCTATGGAGTGTAAATACATTTCTATGAAATATGAACAGTGTGAGAGCAAAAAACCTGTCTGGCAGCTTTCTTTCCAAATATCCATCAATCAATCAAGACAGTAAAATTCTCTCACGGCCCCTCTGCCCCAGGCGACCACCTAAGTACTCCAGATCAATTCATAAATCTGTATCAATGCATTTTAAACTTAGATGCAATTGAATACACATGAAAGCCTCAGAAAACAAAATACAATCAAAAATGTCCACATTCAGGCTGATCGACCCATCGGACCCTCCTGTGGATTCTCTCTGTCCCTGCCTAGACCCAATATCCCTAAGCATCCACGAAATAAACAAAAACATCTGAGGTCCCCACATGTACCCAACAACAGAAAACATCATTCTTCAAAAATTAATACAGAAAGAATATGACGCAAATTATGTATTACACATGCAAATTATGTATTACACATGCAGACACTGGAATGTAGTCCACTACACTGCATCTCCTCAGCAGTGTCAACTTTCAATGCAACGTCGATGATGGAATCTGAACATTTCCACACCTTCCTTGTTCCACTTCCTCCAGTCCATTCATGTTGTCCATGTTTGAGTATTTGAATCCCCTCTACACATTCCCCCATATGCTTCTGGAAGAAAATAAAACACCAACCAGTATCTTTTGCAAAACAACATATGCAAATTAAAACATCAATATCAACAATAATATAAAAATGATATATAAAATGAATCACATTCCATTTCCCCCCTTTGATTCATAAGAAAATACTAAATATCACAATAATATGTAAAGACGTGAAAAAATGATCGGATATTCAAAATGGATATCTATCCATCAATACTCCATCCAGTCCCACTTGTTTATCTCCATCTAGATTAGTAACAGTTAACAACGGCATCTGAGTGTTGTCTCCAGGCATCACAACTCCAACCCATCTCAATATCATAGCCTTCGCAAAAGACAATAACAAAGTACAAAAGCAAAATATCACACACAGCGCTATAAGAGCGGCCACTAAAATCTGAACTATCACTGCTCCCACTGGGCCTAACTGATCTTGCAACCAAGCCTTCGCTGACCATCCAGCTCCTTCAGATCTACCAAACGCATCCCTTATATTCTTCAATGCATCTATAACACTAGTGATATTATCGGAACTATCGGGGATCAAAGTATAACAATCATCCCCCGTCAAGTTCATAGCCAAACATAAGCCACCTTGTTTTGCTAAAATATAGTCAAGAGCCATGTCATGTTTCAACAGCGTCAGTCTGTGACTTCTTTGAGTATTTGACAGAAGGTTAAACCCTCTTATCGTTTCATTTGCAAAACCCTGCAAAGTTTAGGTAATATTATCAATGTGATCTGCCAAAAATGTTACACCATACCATGGAAAAAGTCAAAGTCCCCACTTCTCTCCTAGACTTATCCTCCAATGGTAGGATTCCAGACTATGAAATTGCGCCATTTCCCTTTTCACCCTACTACCAGACCTAGAATCAGATTTATCTGTGTCCGGTGCTTCCCCTCTTTGAATGGTAAAAACCTCATATGGAAGCTTCAACGTCGACATGTAACAACATCCTGTCCATCCATAGGGTAAGAATATATATGCTTTATCACCACAAACCCACCAAATATCTCTAAAATTCCCAATAGTCACATTGCCAGGCAAAAGCTGATCTTTCACCATCAAAGTCCTGCTCTTCTTACTAAATGGAACATAAAAAGTTACATTATATTTCTCATTACTAACCTTACGTTCATGCTTACCCAAAGTCATCCTATAATCATCACAATCTGATTTTCCCATAAACATACACGGTCCATCATATGTTTTATTTCAACAAAAACAGCTTTTAGCCCTCACGGGTTTCACCTCCAATGCTTCAGGAATCGCTGTTAACTGATTTTCCTTCCGATCTAACAAATTCACATAGGGTAATTCATTTAACCAAGAACACTTAAACCTATGCCTAAACAAATGCTTCTACAACGACATCATTATATCTGTTAATGATTGTTGCTGATACAACAGCCATGATAAAGCATAAGATTGACACGTACTTGATAGAATTGAGCCACCGTCTCTAAGATCGAACCCCATGTGCCTGGTGCTGGAATTCTCAACAGACATGGACCCTCAAGATTCCTCACTGATCTTACAGAATGAGTTAACTGCTGGAACCATAGATTCCTACCTGCCCATCCATCTTTAATTTGCAAAACAGAAGAATCAAATCCTTATGCCTTCCATTTAATTTCTCTCTTCCCTAACGAGCGGTATTGATCAGATATATCTTCTGGTGTTCCATCAAAATTAAAGAACTCATCCTTTACCTCCAGGATAGTATTCTGCACTATTTCAGATGAATCTACATCATTCTCTACTACCATCTGCTCTCCTATTTCAACACTATCCTTACTACCATTCACAGCACTCTCCATCCGTATCATAAACTTCTGAGTCACTCTTACTACATCCTTTAGTTTCAGAAAGGTTGTTGTTGGTGTCTGTGTCACATTTCCGAAATTTGTTATCGCCGTCGTAACATTAATCTCTTTCAAAGTTACTGTTAAAATAGTTGCTTTAGTTGATGTATTAACACTCTTAATTATTTCCAGTGGGAAAGTGTCACACTCTGGCTCTGGGGACTTTATATGTTGAGCCAGGGTGTGTAGATTCCGTGTGTTTATGTGCTGTGTTTTGAGTGTCTAGTTGTTCTATGTCTATGTTGGCCAGAGTGGCTCCCAATCAGAGGCAACGAGTGTCAGCTGTTGTGGGTTGTCTCTGATTGGGAGCCATATTTAAACTGTATGTTTTCCCTTGGGTGTTGTGGGTTTTTGTTCCGTGTCGGTATTTGTTTACCGTGGACTTCACGAGTCGTGTTTTGTTTGGTATACTTTAACTAATTAAAGTAATGTTTGTTTCACACGCTGCGCCTTGGTCTACTCACTCATACGACGATCGTGACAGAAAAACCCACCGTAAAAGGACCAAGCAGCGTGTCCAGGAGCAGGCAGACTGGACATGGGAGGAAGCGCCAGGAAAGGAGATGGAGAGGCTGGCGATGGCCCAGGTGGGCAAATCGTGGTCCTGGGAAGACATGCTCGGGGGCAAGGGACCTTGGGGTAGGATTAAGGCCCTGGCGAGAGAGGAGCAGCGGCGTCAGCAGTGCCATCGTCGGAAGGACGAGAGGCACCCCCCAATAATGTTTTTAGGGGGCACACGGCATGGGCGACTGGGCAGCAGGAGGCTGCCACAGGGCGAAATGGGAGACGAGGAGAGAAGGCCACCGGGTTACGGGAGCCATTGGCGAGAGGAGGGAAGGAAGTTGTAGAGGCACGGCGAGAGGTACTGAGGTGTATTGCCAGTCCGGTCCGGCCCGTTCCTGATCCCCGTTTAAGGCCAGTGGTGTGTGTTCCCAGTACGGTTCGGCCTGTTCCTGCTCCACGCACCTAGCCTACGGTGTGCGTCGCCAGCCCAGCCCGGCCTGTCCCTGCTCCACGCACCAAGCCTACGGTGTGCGTCGACAGCCCAGCCCGGCCTGTTCCTGCTCCACGCACCAAGCCTACGGGGTGCGTCGCCAGCCCAGCCCGGCCTGTCCCTGCTCCACGCACCAAGCCTACGGTGTGCGTCGCCAGCCCAGCCCGGCCTGTCCCTGCTCCACGCACCAAGCCTACGGTGTGCGTCGTCAGCCTGGTCCAGCCCGTTCCTGCCACTCGCACCAAGCCAGGGTGCGAGTCGGTCAGCCTGGTTCAGCCCGTTCCTGCCACTCGCACCAAGCCAGGGGTGCGAGTCGTCAGCCTGGTCCAGCCCGTTCCTGCCACTCGCACCAAGTCAGGGGTGCGAGTCGTCAGCCTGGTTCAGCCCGTTCCTGCTACTCGCACCAAGCCCGGGGTGCGAGTCGTCAGCCAGGTCCGCCCGTCGCTGCTCCACGCACCAGCCAAGGGTGCGAGTCGTCCAGTCCGGGTGAGGCCGTTCCGGCTCCACGCACAAGCCAGGGGTGCGTATCGTCAGCCCGGTCCGGTCCGTTGCTGCCCACGCACCAAGCCAGGGGGGCGACGTCAGCCAGGTCCGGTCCGTTCCTGCCTCACGCGCCAAGCCAGGGGTGCGGCGTCGTCAGTCCGGTGCCTGATCAGGTACCGGTCAGCTGCTCCACAACGGAGCGTAAGCAATCCGCTCCGTCGATGTCCAGTCCAGATCCAGCCAGCGGGGTCAGACCGGACCAGGGGCGCTACGGGGGAATTATGGAAGGGTGGTGGTCAAGCCCGGAGCCGGAGCCGCCTCCGAGGAGGAATGCCCACCCAGCCCTCCCCTGTTTGGGTTTTGTTGAGGCGCGGTCGCAGTCCGCGCCTTTGGGGGTACTGTCACACTCTGGCTCTGGGGACTTTATATGTTGAGCCAGGGTGTGTAGATTCCGTGTGTTTATGTGCTGTGTTTTGAGTGTCTAGTTGTTCTATGTCTATGTTGGCCAGAGTGGCTCCCAATCAGAGGCAACGAGTGTCAGCTGTTGTGGGTTGTCTCTGATTGGGAGCCATATTTAAACTGTATGTTTTCCCTTGGGTGTTGTGGGTTTTTGTTCCGTGTCGGTATTTGTTTACCGTGGACTTCACGAGTCGTGTTTTGTTTGGTATACTTTAACTAATTAAAGTCATGTTTGTTTCACACGCTGCGCCTTGGTCTACTCACTCATACGACGATCGTGACAGAAAGTGACAGATGTCCTCTGTGTATTATTTACTGTTGGAGTGGCTACTATAATATACTGCTCCTGAACTCCTTTGGTGACTGTGGAAACTTCAACAGACTTTAAATCTTCCATCATAAGCGTCACCTTACGAGTTACATAGCCTTTTAACCAATAATTCTTAACCGGAACAAATTTAACGCTGGCTCTAAATAAGCACACGTATATTCTCCCTGATCTTCCCATGTAACATTACGCAAAATAAGTGAGCAATCACTCATAACCCTCTTCCACTTCATATCGTTGTACAAAATATACTTCCTTTGACTAGATGAAACAGCTTCTACTTCTTGTCCTGATAACAACACTTCTTCTCCATAATTATCTCTCCACGTGGGAGGAATGTCACCACCCCCACTCCTTCTCTCACATCTACAAGGAAGATGAGCTGTACCACCCATCCTAACCCTAATGACAGTCTTTTCTTCTAAAATTGGTGTTGGAGCGATTTTCTGAGGCGTCATTGTAATCAAATGTGATACATTTATAGCTTTAATATCTGTCAATGTTGAAAGAGTTGAATTGCTTCTCACTGTTGTTGTATTAGGCTGAAGTGTTGATGTCATTGTTGTTGATTCATCTATTTTCCCTACAGCTTGGAGCTCTTTACTTGTATTTCCATCTATCACCACTAGTCTCACTACATTAGCTCTCAGTCCCAACTCTAATCCCTCACTTTCAAACTGTGGATTATAAAAAATACATTTATAATCATCTTGATCCTCCTGCTGGGAATTGTACACATAAAGACTGCAATCACCCTCAATCTTCAGTCTTCTCTTATCATTCAGCAACGCATACTTTCTCAATGCAACTGCTCCTAACAGATCTAAACTCCTGCCATAGCTATCTTCCCACTGAACTCTACATTTCCCTTCACCACTGTTCTCTCTCGTGCACGGACATGGAAGCTGAGCTGACTGTCCTAGAGTTACTTCAACCCTAGTTTTCATAACGTTTTGGTCTGACTTTTCTCCTAACTGGTCTGGGCCTACTTTGTCTAACCGAATCACCAGCTTCTCCTGTAACAGAGTTGCCCTTGGTGATCTCCGCTGTTTCACATTCCACTGAAATATTCCCTGTTGTTTCTGGGACGTATTGAAAATCAATGTCCCCAAATCTCCTTTCCTTTTCATCCATTGCAGAGTCATCTCTGGCATCATCAGAAGTGTAAACATTATCATCAACGTTGTCCACAATATGGACAATCTCTCCTTCTGGGTTTTCACTCTGGATATTGTCATGCATCTCTCCTTCTGCCTGTTCTCCCCTATCTTCATCCTGCTCTCTTGAGCCTTCAACATCCTGTCTCTCTGCGCGTGGCACCTCTTCTCCAGGCGCTTTAACACAATGTGACAAATGATACCACGTTGGAGACCCTTTAACCTGGACAGCTGTTCCAGTACTACGAACAACTTTAAATGGTCCTTCACGACGTTCGTTATACCACTTCCTTCTAAATACCTTCACGAACACCTTGTCCCCAGGTTGCACTGTACTCCTTTTTTTCTCATCAAGCTTCTCCTGCACCTCTTCTTTTCTTTGCCTGTCAGAAACATATGTGGAAAATTTTTATGAAAATTGGCCATATATGTAACGTACGCTCTCATTTCATCTTCCAAAAGAGCCAAACTTGGACCCTTTCCGCTTGTTCGCAAACAAGGCGTAGGCATCCTTCTTCCTGTGACCAGTTCATGGGGTGTCATACGTAGATCACGCAACTCACTTGAGCGACACACCATTAATGATAAAGGAAGCGCCGCTATCCAGTTTAGACCCGTATGCTGACAAATTTTGACAGTGCGATTTTCAAGACACCGTTCATTTTTTTCAAAAATCCCTTGACTTTGTGGGTGATAAACTGCTCCAAGACGTTGCTTAATTCCCAATTTTTGCAACATCAATTTCACTGATTTATCCACAAATTCCTTCCCATTATCTGAGGATATTCGATCGGGTAGTCCCCACCTGCTTATGACTTCTTTACACAAGAACTTGGCAACCGATTGAGCATCTTTTCGCTTGGTTGGACATCTTATGCACCTCTTGGTGTAGGAATGTAACCAAGAATAACAGTCACACCCCTGCGAACATTATTTTTCAGACAGATTGTGCACCTGCCTATGACATAGTCAACCTGTTCAAGCAAATATGGTTCCCAAAAACCATACTCCTTTGTGATCTTTCTCCTAACCTCCCCCCTTGCAACATGAGCCAACCCATAGTTTCCTAAATCATCAGACCTAATAGGTCTAGAGGCGCTACTATCAACCCCTCATGGTTTCTCCAAAGACAACAAAGGATTGTTACTCTGAGGATTTTTTATTGTCTTCAAAACACCTGCTTTCGAAAGTCCTTCAATTTGTGGTTCAATCCCTTGGATTGCTTCATCTTTTAATGGATATTGATTCTTCCAAGGAGGTCTGGCTCCTGGTCGAAGTTCAACTTTCACCGGTTGGGCTGATTTCACAAGTCCAATATCGGTACTGTGTTGAGACCACAAACATTCTTGAACTTGTTGCAACATCTCCTCTTTCATAGGGTCTGAATCCATCTTCGCACTACAAATAGATTCATGTGTCATCCGTACAGCTTGGGGCTCTCCTTGTCCTTGAGCCGAAATCATGATCCTGAGAAATCGCTGATCTTCACTCCTCCAAATCGCCAAATTCTCCTTCATCGGTACGAAAACAGCTTTCTCTGCTTCTGTCATCCTTTCTCCTATTTGCTTCTGCTCATAGCCTCCAGAAACCAACAAGGTCACATGTGGCACACTCTGTGTTTATCTTCATAGCTGCTCCTTGTGGTCCTAAAATTATGCAACATGAGCTGAGTTTAACTTTCTTTGGTTGATGACTCAACCATTCCTCTGAGTTCGATTGGGCAGCATTCTTGAAATACTTGAGCGTACAATTAAATGGATATTCCGGAAGCCTCGCATCTGGCATATTTGCCACAATGAATTTCTCCCATATCTTAGCCTGCTTCAAAAAATCTTCACTGAGATTTCCAATTCAGAATACTGTAGAAGAATCCATCTCTGTCATCATCAACAATTGGTAAACCTTTTCCTTTGGCACTTCTACCAGACAGCTGTCTGGTGTACATTTTATTGTACAGTTCAACTTACACAATGCATCTCTTCCCAACAATGCAATAGGTGAATGTTCTGATACCAGTATGGGTATTGTAATTTTCTGATTTTCATAGCAGAGCTCAATTGGTTCCGTAAGAGGAATCAGCTGTTTCACTCCCTCAAATCTAATTGTCCTAATTAGTTGATTGGACATAGTGAGATGTGTAACATCTTCAGGCCGAACACAGATAAAAGCAGCTCCGCTATCCGCCATCACCTCCAATGGTCGGTTGTTTACATTCATCTCAACTGCCGGATCTTTTTCCGGTCCTGATGCTACCAGCTGATACCCCCCTTTCGGATCCTTTGGGCACCCCTAGAATCCCCACTCCGGGCCCCTATAAGGGTTCACCGGTCCTCCAGATGATCTTGACCGGCCCCTGTATCCTCCTCCGAAACTCCCTTTGGTGTTTCCTCCTCGCCCATTACACTCACGGGCCTAGTGACCAACCTGTCCACAATTATAATACACTTCTGAAGATTGCTGGCAGTATGGCTTAAATCCTCCTCCTCTTCCTCTTCCTAAGCCTTCTCGTCCTCTTCCTCTCCAACTCTAATCAAACCAACTCATGCACAAAAAACTCCAATGTGCAATTCTTAATTACATCAATTGATCAGTCTGTTGCCAAGTCCCTGTTAAATTGTCACAACATGAAATATGCTAGGCACACACAATATCCTGTATGGGAAGGTAAGTTTTGTGAACAGAACAGTACTGGCCTTGATTGGACTTGATCCGGGGCAGCATACACTGTCGCGTGACGCACTGGTCAGCGCCTCCTCTCTCTCTCTCTGTCTCCTCCTTCTCGTCTCTCACATCACAGGAGAACAAAGGAACAGACAAGAATTTAGTCTTTTATGCACTCACTGGGTTATTTCAATCATACAATACCCTTTTAGACATACCTATGTTCACATTCGCACTAAGAAATAAGCAAACAGCTTAACTCAGGAATATTATAAATAGCACAATAACATTTTATTTTATTTTTTATTTTATTTTTATTTTTATTTTTAATCCGTCAACATATCTCTCATTTTTAAATTAAATAGATCTCAATCAAATAGTTTCATCATTAAGCAATAGCCGATTTAACAAACAGAATACTTTATTCGTGTGTAAGTCTCCCCCTCCTTCTTTTTCAGCTCTGAGTCTGCGTCTCCCAGCAGCTCAGTGCAGGCAGGGGAGTGGCATTTTTACTCTACGTAACTCTAAACTCATAAAATCCCACACATGCGCAGTTCATTCACCAGTGCGATTTCAGAGTGAGAAGAGCTCCCAAGCAGCTCTCTCCAAGCTGAACAACAGAAAGTAGACAGACCAGCTGTCCCTCCGTTATTTCCAACATAGACAAACAGCAACACTTAACAAAACTCCCAAACCAACACAGAACATAGAACACAAATCCTACTTCGAAGTTTCTTATCTTTACTTATCCTAATCTGCAGATGTATAGTTATTTTCTTATCCATTACAAAACATCTCTATACACTCTTAAAATCCTCCCTGTAGGCCCATAGTCTTTTAACAGTTATTAAACGTTCTCTTTTTATAGAGACTCATAAGATTTTAACCTTAACTTCCTCCCAGGGGCTCATATATAGTTAACAATTATTAACGTTCTCGGTAACGGAGACTCATAAGATGTTAACCTTAACTAACATATTTCCTTACAAAAAACTAAAACCCCTGTTGTCATAGCCTTAGTCGACACACAGCAGAGACCTCCCCCTTTTTTTCCACACACGCACAGGCTCTCTTTCACACACACACACACAATTCAAGAGGCATGCATCCGTTCCTACGGTCCTCTAAAGCATGCTACCGTCGTTCCTTATTTCTCATAGTTCCTTCCTAAATTTCTGCTACCTCGAGTTTGCAGATATTCAATGAGAGGTTACTTCGAGCATATACCTCGTCAACTATATGTCGAGGGGTAACATGCAAATGAATGTATCTACCACAAACTCCAGTTCCCAGAACTGACCTTAAAAATCAGCCTAGTGAGTTTTCAGGATATTCGGCCCATCCTAATGATCGCCTCGTTTGAGGGCTTCCGTAGATCAACGACGTCCTAATTAGTATACATTTTTCCTTAGTTCCTGGCCTTATTCCTTCATTCTATTCTTTTTCAATTTTATTCAAGCCAAATATCCCTGTGCCCAGTGTTATCAATTCCTATAGACACTCCCCCCTGTTTGCGTTGTTTTCAACGCAAATAAATTTAGAAATTTAGAACGGATTCTCATCACACAGCAAATAACAGCAAAGCGCACACACAAGTCCTTCGACGGTGCAGTCCTTCAACGCACACACACAAGCACACGAACTGACCAGCGCCCAAAGTTTGTGAGAAAGCTCACCGTATCTGCATGCCTCTTGAGCGGGAGTCAGCTCGGCTCCCATGAATGGAACGCTGAGAAAAGACGCAACACGTCCCAAATTCCTCGTCGCCATTAATGTAGTGTCGAGATAACAATGCCGATATGCTGTGATGACAAGAAATCCGCTGACACTGTCCTTGATTATAATGGATTATTACATCAAAGATTTCAGCGTCAATTTACAGATTTCTGCAGAAAATCCGGAGAACAACCAACCCAATCTCTAATATGTTATTTCTCCCCGTCCTTTGTTCCAACCATGGTATTTATAATATGTAACATGATATGGGTGGTTTTCCCATAAACCAATCCCTGGCCTCCACATAACAGACTTCCTCTGTTTTAGGGGGCCCCTATAGTAATGCTTTCCAGATGCTTCCGCAAGCTGAGTCAACTTCCTCTAACACACCAACTTCCTCTAACACACATGACTGTAAGTCGCTTTGGATAAAAGCGTCTGCTAAATGGCATATTATATTATTATTATATTATTTGCAAACGTCAGCAAAGTCATAAACTGTTTAGATACTACACTAGCTAGCAGGTAGCTACTGGTAACTATTAGCAACTGTGGATAGTTGTTTCCAATGTTATTTCACGCTTAAGAGTACCTGTAATTATGCCAGCTAGCTACCTACCATTCAGCTGTTTTTCTAACCTCATTTTCTGAAGCGTTAACGTAGCTACTGTACTCGAAATGTAGCTAGCTTGTTGCTACCTGGATAGCTAACTAAACAATAGCTGGAACGACCTAGCTGTAATATTTGGAGACGCTTTCTCTCCGTTGGGACAGACGCAAACTGGCTGAATCGATTCAGTGGCTAGGTTTGCACTTAACTGGCTAACAGTAGCTACTAAGGGTAAGTTATAACCTACATTTATTTTTGTTTTGTTTTTACATACTGGTAACCAGAGTCGTTCAAGGGAATTCGGGACATGGGTGACTAGTTAACGTTAGCTTGGCTCTCTCTGTGTTTCACGCCGTGAGAGGAGGGGTTGGTTCGTTGGCAGAGAGCAATGGCTAGCTTGTATGCTAACTATTCTAGCTAACTAACTGGCTGAATAAGTTGACGAAGTACTCACTCAAACTGTAAAAACTAAGCCAACACTTTACACAACGTTAGACACGGACCCGAATGATTTGTTTGGCGTGTTAACACACTGGTGGTTTGTTGTAACCGAGTATTGGTGCTAAACCGTGTTATTGGAGGCTGGCATGCTAGTTGACTATGGCGTCATAGGATTCGGTGCCCTGGACGGTTTTCACAGAAGAATACTGTACCAAGTTGGCTAGCTGAATAAACTACGTTAGAGTATTCCTAGAAAACATTGAACCACTGTAGTTTACAACAATTATAATTTCTAAAGTGGAAGTTGGGAGAGTTATATTTGAGTGTTTCAGTGAAACGTAAGTGAGGGAGGCCCCGCTCTCTCGCTTTCCCAGATGTTTAGTTCATTTCATTCCAATCTACTTTGCATTATTGTAGCCTTTTTCTGTAGCCTGTCAACTATGTGTCTGTCTATCCCTGTTCTATCATCTCTGCACAGGCCATACAAACGCTTCACACCGCGTGGCTGCTGCCACTCTAATCTGGTGGTCCCTGCGCGCACGACCCACGTGGAGTTCCAGGTCTCCGGCAGCCTCTGGAACTGCCGTTCTGTGGCCAACAAGGCAGAGTTCATCTCAGCCTATGCTACCCTCCAGTCCCTCGACTTCTTGGCGCTGACGGAAACATGGATTACCACAGAAAACACCCCTATCCTCCCGGCCGGCTCGGTCCTCCCCTCCTGCTCCGTGGCTTGACGACTCATTGCGAGCTCACAGAAGAGGGCTCCGGGCAGCCGAGCAGAAATGGAGGAAAACTAGACTCCCTGTGGACCTGTCATCTTTTCACTCCCTCCTCTCTAGATTATCTTCCTCTGTTTCCGCTGCTAAAGCCACTTTCTACCACTCTAAATTTCAAGCCTCTGCCTCTAACCCTAGGAAGCTCTTTGCCTCCTTCCTCCTCCCTCTCTGTGGATGACTTCGTCAACCATTTTGAAAAGAAGGTTGACGACATCCGATCCTCATTTATTAAGTCAAATGACACCACTGGTCCTGCTCACACTGCCCTACCCTATGCTTTGACTTCTTTCTCCCCTCTCTCTCCAGATGAAATCTTGCTAATTGTGACGGCCGGCCGCCCAACAACCTGCCCGCTTGACTCTATCCCCTCCTCTCTTCTCCAGACCATTTCCGGAGACCTTCTCCCTTTCCTCACCTCGCTCATCAACTCATCCTTGAACGCTGGCCATGTCCCTCCCGTCTTCAAAAGAGTGAGAGTTGCACCCCTCCTCAAAAAACCTACACTCGATCCCTCCGATGTCAACAACTACAGACCAGTATCCCTTCTTTCTTTTCTCTCCAAAACTCTTGAGCGTGCCGTCTCTAGCCAACTCTCCTGCTATCTCTCTCAGAATGACCTTCTTGATCCAAGTCAGGTTTCAAGACTGGTCATTCAACTGAGACTGCTCTTCTCTGTGTCATGGAGGTTCTCCGCACTGCTAAAGCTAACTCTCTCTCCTCTGCTCTTATCCTTCTAGACCTATCCGCTGCCTTTGATACTGTGAACCATCAGATCCTCCTCGCCACCCTCTCCGAGTTGGGCATCTCCGGCGCTGCTCACTCTTGGATTGCGTCCTACCTAGCAGGTCGCTCCTACCAGGTGGCGTGGTGAGAATCTGTCTCTGCACCACGTGCTCTCACCACTGGTGTCCCCCAGGGCTCAGTTCTAGGCCCTCTCCTATTCTCGCTATACACCAAGTCACTTGGCTCTGTTATATCCTCACATGGCCTCTCCTATCATTGCTACGCAGATGACACACAACTAATCTTCTCCTTTCCCCCTTCTGATAACCAGGTGGCGAATCGCATCTCTGCATGTCTGGCAGACATATCAGTGTGGATGTCAGATCACCACCTCAAACTGAACCTCGGCAAGACGGAGCTGCTCTTCCTCCCGGGGAAGGACTGCCCGCTCCATGATCTCGCCATCACGGTTGACAACTCCATTGTGTCCTCCTCCCAGAGTGCAAAGAACCTTGGCGTGACCCTGGACAACACCCTGTCGTTCTCCGCTAACATCAAAGCGGTGACCCGATCCTGCAGGTTCATGCTCTACAACATTCGTAGAGTACGACCCTACCTTACACAGAAAGCGGCACAGGTCCTAATCCAGGCACTTGTCATCTCCCGTCTGGATTACTGCAACTCGCTGTCGACTGGGCTCCCTGCCTGTGCCATTAAACCCCTACAACTTATCCAGAACGCTGCAGCCCGTCTGGTGTTCAACCTTCCCAATTTCCCTCATGTCACCCCGCTCCTCCGCACACTCCACTGGCTTCCAGTTGAGGCTTGCATCTACTACAAGACCATGGTGCTTGCCTACGGAGCTGTGAGGGGAACGGCACCTCCTTACCTTCAGGCTCTGATCAGACCCTACACCCAAACGAGGGCACTACGTTCATCCACCTCTGGCCTGCTAGCTCCCCTACCTCTACAGAAGCACAGTTCCCGCTCAGCCCAGTCAAAGCTATTCGCTGCTCTGGCACCCCAATGGTGGAACAAGCTCCCCCACGACGCCAGGACAGCGGAGTCACTGACCACCTTCCGGAGACACTTGAAACCATACCTCTTTAAGGAATACCTGGAATAGTATAAAGTAATCCTTCTTCCCCCACCCCCCATAATTTTTTTTTTAAAGGTGGTTGTCCCACTGGCTATCATAAGTTGAATGCACCAATTTGTAAGTCGCTCTGGATAAGAGTGTCTGCTAAATGATGTAAATGTAAATATTCTCCTCAGACTAATACAAGCAGATAAGCAAGTAGCCAGCAGAACAGCCCTAGTGTTTGCCCTGTGTCCACACATGGAAGGAATCAACGCCAAGACAACCTTGTTTAGCAGAGAGGTTGCTCAGCCTGTCTGGGAATCGTAGATCCCCACCTCATTCTAGAATGGAAATAAGGATTTTGGCTTCTCTGCACCTCAAAATCCCCTCACGCTCAAAGTGCCACGACACTGTTTCCATCGCTCTGTCTAGACAAACCTAAGCAGTTTTCAGCGCCCCAAAACATTTAGATTCCACACCTTGTGTGTGGCTGTGTCTGCCCTGGGATTCCCTATGGAGAGACAGTGGCAGAGCTGTGTGATGCCTAGTGGTTCCCTGTGGAGCGCTAGGCAGGGAGCTGCATGTTAAGCCTGCCTAGAGTGCCTCATCTATACTCCTGGCTGCTAATGCTTGAAATGGTGAAAGGATTTATTAAACATTTTAAGCATATACACTTTGTTTTGTACAGTGCCTTCAGAAAGTATTCATACCCCTTGACTTATTACACATTTTGTTGTTACAGCCTGAATTCAAAATGTATTAAGAATATTTTTTTCTCACCCATCTACACACAATACCCCATAATGACAAAGTGAAAACATGTTTTTACAAATGTATTGAAAATGGAATACAGAAATATCTAATTTACAAAAGTATTCACACGCCTGAGTTAGAATCACCTTTGGCAGTGATTACAGCTGTGAGTCTTTCTGGGTAAGTCTCTAAGAGCTTTGCACACCTGGATTGTACAATATTTGGACATTATTCTTTTTTAAATTCTTCAAGCCCTGTCAAGTTGATTGTTGATCATTGCTAGACAGACATTTTAAAGTCTTTCCATAGATTTTCAAGCCAAGCTTGAGTCAAAACTGTAACCAGGCCACTCAGGAACATTCAATATTGTCTAGGTTATTGTCCTGCTGAAAGGTGAATTTGTTTCCCAGTGTCTGTTGGAAAGCAGACTGAGCCAGGTTTTCCTCTAGGATTTTGCCGGTGCTAAGCTCTATTCCGTTTATTTTTATCCTAACAAACTCCCTTGTCCTTGCCGATGACAAGCATACCCATAACATGATGCAGCCAGCACAATGCTTGAAAATATGAAGAGTGGGACTCAGTGATGTGTTGTGTTGGATTTGCCCCAAACATAACACTTTGTATTCAGGACACAAAGTTCATTTCTTTGCCACATGTTTTGCAGTTTTACTTTAGTGCTTTATTGCAAACAGGATTCATGTTTTGGAATATATTCTGTAGAGGCTTCCTTTTTTCTCTCTCTGTTATTTAGGTTAGTATTGTGGAGTAACTACAATGTTGTTGATCCATCTTCAGTTTTCTCCTATCACAGCCATTAAACTCTGTAACTTTTTTAAAGTCACCATTGGCCTCATGGTGAAATCCTTGAGCAGTTTCCTTCCTCTCCGGCAACTGAGTTAGGAAGGACGCCTGTATCTTTGTAGTGACTGGGTGTATTGATACACCATCAGAAGTGTAATTAATAACTTCACCATGCTCAAAGGGATATTCAATGTCTGTTTTTTTTATCTACCAATAGGTGCCCTTCATTGCGAGGCATTGGAAAACCTCCCTGGTCTTTGTGGTTGACTCTGTGTTTGAAATTCACTGCTCGACTGAGGGACCTAACAGATACAGTTGAAGTCGGAAGTTTACATAGACTTAGGTTGGAGTCATTAAAACTTGTTTTTCAACCACTCCACAAATGTATTGTTAACAAACTTTAGTTTTGGCAAGTCGGTTAGGACATCTACTTTGTGCATGACACAATTAATTTTTCCAACAATTGTTTACAGACAGATTATTTCACTTATAATTCACTGTATCACTGTCAGAAGTTTACAGACACTAAGTTGACTGTGCCTTTAAACAGCTTGGAAAATTCCAGAAAATGATATCATGGCTTTAGAAGCTTCTGATAGGCTAATTGACATCATTTGAGTCAATTGGAGGTGTACCTGTGGATGTATTTCAAGGCCTACCTTCAAACTTGTTTGACATCATGGGAAAATCAAAACAAATCAGACAAGACCTCAGAAAAGACATTGTAGACCTCCACAAGTCTGGTTCATCCTTGGGAGCAATTTCCAAATGCCTGAAGGTACAACGTTCACCTGTACAAACAATAGTACGCAAGTATAAACACCATGGGATCACGCAGCCATCATACCGCTCAGGAAGGAGACACGTTCTATCCTAGAGATGAACGTACTTTGGTGCGAAAAGTGCAAATAAATCCCAGAACAACAGCAAAGGACCTTGTGAAGATGCTGGAGGAAACAGGTACAAAAGTATCAATATCCAGAGTAAAACGTGTCCGATATCGACATAACCTGAAAGTCCGCTCAGTAAGGAAGAAGCCACTGCTCCAAAACCGCCATAAAAAAGCCAGACTACAGTTTGCAACTGCACATGGGGACAAAGATCATACTTTTTGGAGAAATGTCCTCTGGTCTGATGAAACACAAATAGAACTGTTTGGCCATAATGACCATCGTTATGTTTGGAGGAAAAAGGGGCATGCTTGCAAGCCGAAGAACACCATCCCAACCGTGAAGCACGGGGGTGGCAGCATCATGCTGTGGGGATACGTAAGCATTTCACTGTAATGTCTGCACCTGTTGTATTCGGCGCATGTGACCAATAAAATTTGATTTGATTTGATTTGATACTTTGCTGCAGGAGGGACTGGTGCATTTCACAAAATAGATGGCATCATGAGGAAGGAAAATGATGTGGATATATTGAAGCAACATCTCAAGACATCAGTCAGGAAGTTAAAGCTTGGTCGCAAATGGGTCTTCCAAATGGACAATGACTCCAAGCATACTTCCAAAGGTGTGGCAAAATGGCTTAAGGACAACAAAGTCAAGGTATTGGAGTGGCCATCACAAAGCCCTGACCTCAACCTAGAGAAATTTGTGGGAAGAACTGAAAAAGCGTGTGCGAGCAAGGAGGCCTACAAACCTGACTCAGTTACACCAGCTCTGTCAGGAGGAATGGGCCACAATTCACCCAACTTATTGTGGGAAGCTTGTGGAAGTAGTTAATCCATATAATAACATAAAATACGGTGATATAATTATTGTTGAATTGGGAAAGAGGGAAAGCACACATACAGTGCCTTCAGAAAGTATTCACACCCCTAGACTCTTTCCACATTTTGTTACAGCCTGAATTTAAAATGGATTAAATTGAGATTGTCTCACTGTGTCACGGATAAGGCCGAGGCTGCCCCTCCTCCTCGTTCGGGCAGGCTTCGGCGGTCGTCGTCACCGGAGTACTAGCTGCCACCGATCAATGTTTCTGTGTCTCACTAGTTCTCACACCTGTTACTCACTAGGCTTATTAGTTTCCCTATATTACCTCTGTTTTCCCTCCTGAGTGTGTGCGTGATTGTTCTTTGTTACGTCGTCTGTTGAGCTGTTGTTTTTGCTCTTCCCTGCGTGGAGGGTTTGCTATATTTACTTGGAGTCGAGTAAAGCCATTTATTCTCAGTTCTGTGTCCTGCGCCTGATTCCGTTTCCCCACTGCACCCAGACGCTGACAGAATCACCCACCCGTTATGGAGTCAGCAGGCACGCCCGATCCCAGCGCTTCGGTGGAGGAACGCATCCACCAGCACGCGACCATGCTGCAGAGACTAGGTTCGGCTCTGGATCAAGTGATCCACACCATGGATCGATGGGAGAGAGTTGGGTTTTCTACACCTCCTCCTTCGCCGATTTCTCTTTCATCAAGATCCTCAAACCCTGGGTCCAGTGGTCTTCGGCTCTCGCTCCCGAGGGAATACGATGGGACAGCTGCCGGGTGTAAGGGTTTCCTGCTCCAGGTGGAACTTTACCTGGCCACCATCCACCCGGCTCCCTCGGGATACGAGAGCGTGTCCGCCCTCATCTCCTGTCTGTCGGGCAGAGCCCTGGAATGGGCCAACGCGGAGTGGGGTGGAATAGACGCTGAGTCCGTTCGTTATGAGGATTTTACCCACCGTTTCCGGGCAGTATTCGATCATCCGCCTGAGGGGAGAGCGGCGGGGGAGCATCTGTTTCACCTCAGCCAGGGAAGGAGGAGCGCACAGGAATACGCCCTGGATTTCAGGACACTGGCAGCCAGCGCGGGATGGAACGAGAGGGCCCTGATTGATCACTACCGATGCAGTCTACGGGAGGACGTTCGTCGGGAGCTGGCCTGCAGGGACACTAATCTTACCCTGGACCAGCTGGTAGATTTATCGATCCGGCTGGAAAACCTGTTGGCTACCCGCGGACTTCCAGATCAGAGTCCGTCCAGTCCATCCCCCAGCACTTCCGAGTCCACACCTATGGAGCTTGGAAGTGCTGATGCGGAGAGACCGAGCAAGGGGGTGGTCTCCTGCACCAACTGTGGCCACAGAGGACACACTGCAGGCCGGTGCAGGAGAAGACCCTCATGGAATCGAGGCAGCAGGCAGGGTTCTCGGGGATCATCCCAGGTGAGTAGGCACCCAACTCACCCAGAGCTCCCTGTTGCTCACATGATGATTCATGTTATTTTCCCTGAGTTTTCCCCATATTCCCAGCATAGTGCGCTCGTAGATTCCGGCGCAGCTGGGAATTTCATGGATAGATTGGTTGCGCATAGATTAGGGATTCCTATATTGCCGTTAGATGTGCCCTTCCCCATACGTGCCCTAGATAGTCGCCCATTAGGGTCAGGTATGGTTAGGGAGGTCACAGCTCCACTTCAGATGGAGACACAGGGGGGTCATGAAGAGAGAATTAGTCTCTTCCTTATTGATACTCCTGCGTTTCCCGTGGTGCTGGGCCTTCCCTGTCTAGCCACCCATGACCCCAGTATTTCGTGGCAACAGAGGGCTCTTAAGGGATGGTCACCTCAGTGCTCGGGAAGGTGTGTAGGTGTTTCCGTAGGGGCAATCACGGTGGAGAGTCCAAACCATGTCTCCCCAATGCACATTCCCTCAGAATATGCCGATTTGGCTCTCGCCTTCTGTAAAAGGAAGGCGACTCAATTACCACCCCATGGACGAGGGGATTGTGCGATAGATCTCCGTGAGGATGCTGCACTTCCCAGGAGTCACGTGTATCCTCTGTCACAGGAGGAGACGGTGGCTATGGAGACATATGTCACCGAATCTCTGGGACAGGGATACATTCGGCCCTCCACTTCCCCTGCCTCCTCAAGTTTATTTTTTATGAAGAAAAAGGATGGAGGTTTATGCCTGTGCATTGACTATCGAGGTCTAAATCAGATAACCGTAAAATACAGCTATCCTCTTCCTCTCATTGCTAGTATGACGGAGTCATTGTACAGGGCACGCTTCTTCACAATTTGGACCTCAGGAGCGCGTACAATCTGATCCGTATCCGGGAGGGGGACGAGTGGAAGACGGCATTTAGTACCACCTCTGGTCACTATGAGTACCTCGTCATGCCATACGGGTTGATGAATGCTCCCTCAGTCTTTCAATCCTTTGTCGATGAGATTTTCAGGGACCTGCACGGACAGGGTGTAGTGGTGTATATAGATGATATTCTCATATACTCCGCTACACGCGACGAGCATGTGTCCCTGGTGCGCAAGGTGCTTGGTAGACTGTTGGAGCATGACCTGTACGTTAAGGCAGAGAAATGTCTGTTCTTCAGACAGTCCGTCTCCTTCTTAGGATACCGCTTGTCAGAGTCAGGGGTCGAGATGGAGTGTGACCGCATTTCAGCCGAGCGTAATTGGCCGACTCCTACCACGGTAAAGGAGGTGCAGCAATTTTTGGGTTTTGCCAACTACTACCGGAGATTTATCCGGGGCTTTGGCCAGGTAGCAGCTCCCATAACCTCTTTGCTAAAGGGAGGTTCGGTGCGCCTGCAGTGGTCAGCGGAGGCGAACAGGGCTTTTGGTCAGCTGAAGGCACTGTTCACCACGGCTCCCGTGCTGGCTCATCCATATCCTTCCTTGCAATTCATAGTCGAGGTGGACGCGTCCGAGGCGGGGATAGGAGCTGTACTGTCTCAGCGCTCGGGTACGCCTCCCAAACTCCGCCCCTGTGCTTTTTTCTCGAAGAAGCTTAGCCCGGCGGAGCAAAACTACGACGTGGGGGATCGGGAGCTGTTAGCTGTTGTGAAAGCTCTTAAGGTGTGGAGACATTGGCTTGTGGGGGCTAAACACCCTTTTCTCATTTTGACTGACCACCGCAATCTGGAGTACATTCGGGCAGCGAGGAGACTGAATCCTCGTCAGGCAAGGTGGGCCATGTTTTTCACGCATTTTGTGTTCACCCTATCGTATAGACCAGGTTCCCAGAATGCTAAGGCAGACGCTCTGTCCCGGCTATATGACTCAGAGGATCGGACCAGGGAGCCTACTCCCATACTTCCGGCTTCTTGTATGGTGGCACCGGTGGTATGGGAGGTTGACGCGGACATCGAGCGGGCGTTACGCACTGAGCCCACTCCCCCCCAGTGTCCAGTGGGTCGTGCGTACGTTCCGTCCGAGGTTCACGATCGTTTGATTTATTGGGCTCACACGTCACCTTCTTCTGGCCATCCTGGCATTGGTCGGGAAGTGTGCTGTCTTAGCGGGACGTACTGGTGGCCCACCTTAGCTCAGGACGTGAGGGTTTATGTTTCTTCCTGTTCGGTGTGCGCTCAGTGCAAGGCACCTAGACACCTGCCCAGAGGTAAATTACAACCTCTCCCCGTTCCACAGCGACCGTGGTCACACCTATCGGTGGACCTTGATACAGATCTTCCTCCATCACAGGGTAACACCACGATCCTAGTCGTTGTGGATCGGTTTTCTAAGTCCTGTCGTCTCATTCCTTTGCCCGGTCTCCCTACTGCCCTACAGACCGCAGAGGCCCTGTTTACACATGTCTTCCGGCACTATGAGGTGCCTGAGGATATAGTGTCTGATCGGGGTCCCCAGTTCACATCGAGGGTCTGGAAGGCGTTTATGGACCATCTGGGGGTCTCGGTCAGCCTGACCTCAGGTTTTCACCCCGAGAGTAATGGGCAGGTGGAAATAGTAAACCAGGATGTGGGTAGGTTTCTGAGGTCGTATTGCCAGGACCGGCAGAGGGATTGGTCAGTTTACATCCCCTGGGCAGAGATGGCACAAAATTCCCTCCGCCACTCCTCCACTGACCTGTCTCCCTTTCAGTGTGTACTAGGTTACCAGCCGGTCCTGGCACCGTGGCATCAGAATGGTTTCGGCGCTCGAAGGAGACATGGAACGCTGCCCATGTACGCCTGCAAAGGGCGATTAGGAGACAGAAGGCGAGTGCTGACCGCCACCGCAGTGAGGCTCCAGTTTATGCACCGGGGGATCGGGTCTGGCTCTCGACCCGAAACCTGCCCCTTCGCCTGCCCTGCCGGAAGCTGGGTCGGCGGTTTGTGGGGCCCTTTAAAGTCCTGAGGAGGTTGAACAAGGTTTGTTATAGGTTACAGCTCCCCCCTGATTACCGTATTAACCCCTCGTTCCATGTGTCCCTCCTCAGGCCGGTGGTAGCTGGTCCGCTCCAGGAGTCCAAGGTGCGGGAGGTTCCTCCGCCCCCATTGGACATTGAGGGGGCACCGGCGTACTCGGTCCGTTCCATCATGGATTCGAGGCGTCGGGTTGGAGGCCTGCAGTATCTCGTGGAGTGGGAGGGGTACGGTCCGGAGGAACGGAGCTGGGTTCCCAGGAGGGACATCCTCGATCCCTCCTTGTTAAGGGAGTTCCATCGTCGTTATCCGACTCGCCCTGCTCTGCGTCATCCTGGCCTTCCCCGAGGCCGGTGTCGACGCACGGCTGGAGCCACGCATCAGGGGGAGGGTACTGTCACGGATAAGGCCAAGGCTGCCCCTCCTCCTCGTTCGGGCAGGCTTCGGCGGTCGTCGTCACCGGAGTACTAGCTGCCACCGATCGATGTTTCTGTGTCTCACTAGTTCTGTCTTTATTGTTCACACCTGTTACTCACTAGGCTTATTAGTTTCCCTATATTACCTCTGTTTTCCCTCCTGAGTGTGTGCGTGATTGTTCTTTGTTACGTCGTCTGTTGAGCTGTTGTTTTTGCTCTTCCCTGCGTGGAGGGTTTGCTATATTTACTTGGAGTCGAGTAAAGCCATTTATTCTCAGTTCTGTGTCCTGCGCCTGATTCCGTTTCCCCACTGCACCCAGACGATGACACACTGGCCTACACACAATACCCCATAATTTCACAGTGGAATTATGTTTTTTTGGAAATTCTTACAAATTAATAAAACATTTAAAGCTTAAATGTCTTGAGTCAATAAGTATTCAACGTCTTTGTTATGGCAAGCCTAAATAAGTTCAGCAGTAAACATTTGATTAACAAGTCACATAAATTGCATGGACTCACTCTGTGTGCAATAATAGTGTTTAACATGATTTTGGAATGACTACCTCATCTCTGTTCCACACACATACAATTACAGTTGAAGTCGGAAGTTTACATACACTTAGGTTGGAGTCATTAAAACTCGTTTTTCAACCACTCCACAAATGTCTTGTTAACAAACTATAGTTTTGGCAAGTCGGTTAGGACATCTACTTTGTGCATGACACAAGTAATCTTTCCAACAATTGTTTACAGACAGATTATTTCACTTATAATTTACTGTATCACAATTCATTATATGGAATCTACTTTCTTGTAGTTTGAATCATGCAGCAAGGATGGATGGAGCTTTGGAGGTCTGTCTGACTGTCAACTGACAAGGCTTAAGGCAGCAGGGCCGGCAGATAGCCTCTGGTAAAACTGCCCAAAGGGGAGGGGGGTAGAAAAGGGCTGTCTGTATAAGACACAGGAGACCATGTTAGCCTTCAAGGCTGTAGGAGCTCCAGTCAGTGCTGTTTAGGGCCAATGTGATTGGTCAGGGATAGGGAGCAGCCTGGCTGCTGTTATGTTGGCCCCCCTGTCTGTCACGTCACCCTGAGAAAGCCAATCTCTTTCCATTAGCACCATGCTCACGCTGCCATCTGATGTGCTCCAACACACACACAAACAAACACACCAGCTTCAGCCGAGACTTGAGGCAATAGGACTCTTGACAGTTCGAGACACATACACGTATTGTATATAGATAGATCACATTTGCTCTACACATACAATATTCACAAGAATACCCATGTTCTCTCTCATTTTGTCTTTCACTCATGTTCTTTTTCACGCGCGCATGCACGTGTAATGAACCGGGGTCTCCCACAGGAGCAACCAATGTCTTAGACCGCTAGACCAAGAGGATGTTCTCTCTTGGGCTGAGGGCAGACACTGGTTTTGGAGTTTGCAGGCGGCGCTACCTTATCACGCAACCACGACACACACATGACACACACATGACACACACACACACAAACACACACACACACCACTCAGAGGAGTGCTTTGCTACATTATAATGAGTTAGGGTACTACATAATTTAGCAGACATACTTATCTGGGCTGATTTGCCATGCTATCGATGTCTACATCACAGCTTGGTGTTCAGAAGAGCAGAGACTGAGCCTGATGGCTAGGCTAGCACATCCCAGCCCCTCAGGGGACCCCACAACCCCAACCTCAGGATTCGTTAGAACCCAGGCTACAGAAGTAGGTATGTGTATACAAACACTGGTAAAGGCTGGAGTCTCCACCAACATTAATGGGATTTCATACATGAGCTGCTGCGGACACAACCTGCCTTAATGTAGAGAATACGCTGTCCAGTAAGGTGTGTGAATGAATGCACACACACACATCATTGACTGTAAATACAGTATACAGTGTTCTGTACATGCAGAGAGGAGGTGGAGGTTCAGCATTTCATCACGATGATTGAACCCCCATTGCAAAGGTCAGCCAGTTGGCAATTGTCGCTATCATAGCTGCACATAGACCACACAGCTGAGCTCTCCCTCTGTCATTCTCTCTCTCTCTTCCCTCTCCACACCCTCCCTGTCCTCACGATTCTCTCTCTCTCTCTCTCTCTCTCTCTCTCTCTCTCTCTCTCTCTCTCTCTCTCTCTCTCTCTCTCTCTCTCTCTCTCTCTCTCTCTCTCTCTCTCTCTCTCTCTCTCTCTCTCTCTCTCTCTCTCTCTCTCTCTCTCTCTCTCTCTCTCTCTCTCTCTCTCTCTCTCTCTCTCTCTCTCTCTCTCTCTCTCTCTCTCTCTCTCTCTCTCTCTCTCTCTCTCTCTCTCTCTCTCTCTCTCTCTCTCTCTCTCTCTCTCACTCTCTCTCACTCCCCCCGCTCCGCTGAATCATATTCCAAAGCCTGCCACCCCTACCACTCTGCCGGGAACACTGCAGCAGATAATTACGGAGACTCCCGGGCAGACTCCCACTGTGAGCCCAGGTTTCCCAAATAGGCAGGCAGAGAAAGCTGGCAGGGAGACAGTATGCCGAGGCTCTGAAAAGCCCATCTCTGGTCCATATGGATCCAGGTCTAATGAGTCAATTAGCTCCAGAATTAGTATGATTAATTACCAGACCAGCTAACCAAGCTGGTAGCGTCTTGCAGGCCTGGCTTAGTGTTGAATAGTGGACCCAGAGTAGCGAAGGGAGGTGATAGGTGGGAAAGAGGAACACCCATGGTTGTAGAAAAACTGTACTTGAATTTATTGCAGATATATGGCTTGTCTCGAAAACATTTGTCCATAGCAGCAACATTCAAGGAAGTCACAACATCAGCTGGTACATAATCACACAGTGTCACAGAGACATTATCAGTGTGCCCTAGGCTCAGTCTGGCATCAAACTTTAACCATAACATTCAACACTGGCAGACATTTGACACTGGCAGTTAAACAGGTCAAAGGTAGGAACATCAGTACTTAGTTACAACAGATCATTATAGACTCAAATACAGGAAAATAATTAATCAAATAATTTCTCATTACAGGTTCCTACTGCAGCTAATACTAGGCCTAAATGCTAAACAGCATAATTAGGGATTACCCCTTTACCAGCTCTAAACAGAGCTTAACTCTCCCCCTTACTTAGCCATTTCAAATATCGCCCAGTCAGACCATTACTCTGTTCCAGCTGTCTGATATGCGTTATTAAGTAGGTAATAAGCGTAGCGCAGAGATTTTGCAGGACTTGCCAGACTTGGAAGACAACCAATGTCTTCTAAACGTCCATGTCTAGTTGCAGGGGGTTTGTTTGAATTCACAAAATGCCCCGTTATTAAATAAAATAAATGTTTTGATCCATCAAATAATCCAACAATGTGTGCTCCGCCATCTTGTCTCTTTCAAAACTTCTCTCATTGATGGAGACATGTCATGATGACACTCACCTGTCTCCATCAGTGAGAGGACATTTGAAATAGACAAGATGGCAGCATACACATTGTTGGATTCCTTCATGGAGCAAAACCAGGGCCGAATTACCAAACGGGCAAGTGCCCTGTGGCCCCGACCTCCAGGGGGCCCCCCCAAAACATTTATAATAACATAAGCCTGTTACAATCTGGTAGCTACCTCTTACTAGGACTAAGGAGAGTCACCCAGGACAGCAAACATCAACTGCCTGTACGCAACAAACAAAAAAACTGCATATCTGATATTTTCCCTAATGTGTAAATGGCAAAAAAAACGGATCTCATCTTTTGACTTCCGATGTATGCCACCTCTATATGTGGATCTGAATCCTCATACAAACCCCATCCTCCACATGCTCTGAAGTGGGTTTTTTTGTGCACATGCCGTTACAATGACAACCACCCCAAAATGTAAAGGAACAGTGACAGGAAGTGAGCATTGCATTTTGTGCTACTTCAGAGGCTGCATCAGTGTGAATGCGCAAATCTGATATGGGTCACATGCTTAGCAGCGGGAAGTAGGGGTGCTGAGGGTGCTGCAGCAAAAATGTGTGAACTAGGCCTTTATTGCTCCTGTTTGAGCGAAGAAAAGCAATCAATTTGGTAGCAAACAATTAAGGTCAGGGACACCTAAACCGGTGGATAACTATGCATGACAATGAACACGTGCACTTTGTCAAAACTACATAGACAGATACTTTTAAGCATTTTAGATGATCATATTGTTAGAAAGTACATTTTAAACACATTTTAAAATGGTGATGAGGCCAGGCTGAAAGAAAATGGGTCTGGATGGAAGTGGAATCACAGTGGTACAATCCAATACCAGAGCTGTTGAATACTGAGTAGGACATCATCGTTACAGAGCCTGTGCCATTCAATGCTCGCTCGCTCGCTTGTCAAATATTCGGAGTGCACTGCCTTTCAAATAGCCTGCCTGCCCCAAGTGTAATGACAATAATGTTAGCATCCCTGTATGAATGGAGAGAGAGAGATGTGAATATTGCTCCCTCCTGTGAGGATAGCTCATCTCCTCCCCCTGTGTGTTGTACCATTCCTTTGACATACACAGTATCCATCACACGTTAGTGGCAGTATGGAGGTGAAAGGAATTATGGGTCTGACGTTTTACAGAGCCTCCACACACTCACACACCTTTACAGCAACACTTCAAACAACTACACATGCTTGCACACACACACACACACACACCTGAAACAACACACACACACCTGAAACAACACACACCTGAAACAACACACACACACCTGAAACAACACACACACACACACCTGAAACAACACACACACACACCTGAAACAACACACACACACCTGAAACAACGCACACATAAACCTGAAACAACATACACACACACCTGAAACAACATACACATACACCTGAAACAAAACACAAACCTGGACCTAACACTACTTTAAACCTCACCAACTCAAGACATGTTAATTCTGAATGCAGAACTGAAAAATAAATCCTGCAAAAACATCTTCACAGACAAGCATTTGGTCGTGAGAGGATCACCAAGAGGTGTAGTCGATAGTGGATCATTTACACATTGAATATTACAGTGCTGCCATCTATCCCTCCATCATCCTGGCCTGATTGAGGATGTATAGGAAGTAAATGTTTATGAGGATGTATATAAGTATGATCAGACAGCGATCAAACAAGGCCATTGTGAGTGAGGAGCCAACATCACTTCCAAAAGAGAGGACTCCTCCTCCTTCTGCGGCTAAGAATTCCTGCCAAGAGTGCTGGAACAGTGGAGCACTACTGTCTGTGTGCATTTGTTGAGGGGATATAGTGCCCACTACTGGCCCCAAAGAGCAATTCAGGAACAACCGGTCCATACCCAGAGGTCTCCAGAATGAGAGGACGGCAAGACCAAGAGGGTGGCAAGAAGGTGCTCTTGCATACTCCCTATCATGGATTTAAAAGAATTGATGTAAGCATTGGTGTCCATCTTTGTTACATCCATGCGAGAACGTGTGCAAATCCATACTGCGGGAGAAGGGTGGACAATCGGTGCTAGGACCAAGAAAGAGGTCTGTTGTTGTTGAAAAGTCTTGAATATACACAACAGGTTAGTAGTATGTATTCGTTGATCCACATCAATGCCTCCTACTGAATATCTTCATTGACGGAAACCAGTACGTACACATTATAAGGTGACTAGAACTTGAAATGTAGTGACGGTTTGGGCAGAGCATTTCTAATGTCTTCACATCACTTCACAGATGTATAAGGAAGGATAAGACAATAACAATTAACACTGAAGAGGAACACTATATGGTAAACATATTGTCAGTAAATTGCTTATGGGTCGTTCTTGAATTACGGTGGCATTTGGGCATGGCATTTTGGAAAAAACTAACTTTATCAAAATGGCCTACAGGCCCTTGTTAAAAGTAGTGCACTACATAGGGAATAGGGTGTGGTTTGGGACGCAACCTGGGTTTGAATGGCTCCTATCCCCCTCTCTGTGGCGGGCCCAGCCTCTCCCGCCGTTTACGTGATTGTATGCAGTTTCCCAGGGACACAGCACCATCCAATGGCTAATTGATGAAACCATCCCAGAGATCCCCAAAATGGAGTCTGTCTGGCCTGGGTGTGCACCACTCCATACAACACGTGCCATCACAGCTTGTGGTCCAGTGACACGCTTGGGCTATGCCTGGCGGCCACCCACTGGGAAGTCCAGGGAGTCCATGGCAGGGCCCAAGGATGATGGAGAGGGTGATTAAAACACAAAGAAGCCCTGTTAATATTGGATGAGCGAGAGAGAGAGGGAGAGAAAGGTGGAGCCTCTAAATGGGACCGTATATCTCTGGTGCACCCCAGTCCTGCGTCACCCCGCTGGTGACAGATGAGGGAAGCACTGGAACTTCTTCAGCATAGGCAGTGCCCACATAAGGAAAAGCCCTTGTCCTATATATATAGTGAGAGACTAAATACTAATAAAGCGCTGTAGAGTAATCCTTTAAAATCTTCCAATAATGTCAGCTTTAGATCATTCAGAGGCAGTGTTGGGGTAGCTACTCTGAAAATGTAGTTTACCAAGCTACCAATTACTTCACACTAGAAGAAGTGAAGCTACGCTAAAGCTACCCTTAAGAAAAATATAGTTGACTTAACTAAAGTTCTTTGAAAAAGTAGTTCACTACATCCAAACTACTTACTGAAAATTATCATATCTAAATCTGAAATGCCATAGACTACAAATTGCAAGAACAGATCACTCTGGAGTCAAATGTTAACAGAATGTGTAATTTAGCCTATTAAACACAAATGCTATGTTTCAAGTGAGAATTAGGCAGGTTTGATGCTGAAAAAGAAAGGAAATTCTTGCCCACTTCACCCATATTTTATTTGAGCAAAAAAAAGTAGTGTGAAATTCCAGTAGTTAGCTACACCACTACATGGCAAAAAAAAGTAATTAACTACTGAAAACACTACCAAGATTTGAATTGAGTTAAATTACCACCAAGCTACTGCAAAATGTAGTTAAATTACTAGTTACTAACTACATGTAGGCTACTCCCCAACACTGTTCAGAGGTTGGAAAAAAATGCTACTCCGGGGTTGGTATAAAAATGCTACTATTTGACATACAGTGGAGGAAAAAAGTATTTAGTCAGCCACCAATTGTGCAAGTTCTCCCACTTAAAAAGATGAGATAGGCCTGTAATTTTCATCATAGGTACACGTCAACTATGACAGACAAAATGAGAAAAAAAAAATCAGAAAATCACATTGTAGGATTTTTAATGAATTTATTTGCAAATTATGGTGGAAAATAAGTATTTGGTCAACAACAAAAGTTTCTCAATACTTTGTTATATACCCTTTGTTGGCAATGACACAGGTCAAACGTTTTCTGTAAGTCTTCACAAGGTTTTCACACACTGTTGCTGGTATTTTGGCCCATTCCTCCATGCAGATCTCCTCTAGAGCAGTGATGTTTTGGGGCTGTCGCTGGGCAACACGGACTTTCAACTCCCTCCAAAGATTTTCTATGGGGTTGAGATCTGGAGACTGGCTAGGCCACTCCAGGACCTTGAAATGCTTCTTACGAAGCCACTCCTTCGTTGCCCGGGCGGTGTGTTTGGGATCATTGTCATGCTGAAAGACCCAGCCACGTTTCATCTTCAATGCCCTTGCTGATGGAAGGAGGTTTTCACTCAAAATCTCACGATACATGGCCCCATTCATTCTTTCCTTTACACGGATCAGTCGTCCTGGTCCCTTTGCAGAAAAACAGCCCCAAAGCATGATGTTTCCACCCCCATGCTTCACAGTAGGTATGGTGTTCTTTGGATGCAACTCAGCATTCTTTGTCCTCCAAACACGACGAGTTGAGTTTTTACCAAAAAGTTATATTTTGGTTTCATCTGACCATATGACGTTCTCCCAATCCTCTTCTGTGCACTCTAGCAAACTTCAGACGGGCCTGGACATGTACTGGCTTAAACAGTGGGACACGTCTGGCACTGCAGGATTTGAGTCCCTGGCGGCGTAGTGTGTTACTGATGGTAGGCTTTGTTACTTTGGTCCCAGCTCTCTGCAGGTCATTCACTAGGTCCCCCCGTGTGGTTCTGGGATTTTTGCTCACCGTTCTTGTGATCATTTTGACCCCACGGGGTGAGATCTTGCGTGGAGCCCCAGATCGAGGGAGATTATCAGTGGTCTTGTATGTCTTCCATTTCCTAATAATTGCTCCCACAGTTGATTTCTTCAAACCAAGCTGCTTACCTATTGCAGATTCAGTCTTCCCAGCCTGGTGCAGGTCTACAATTTTGTTTCTGGTGTCCTTTGACAGCTCTTTGGTCTTGGCCATAGTGGAGTTTGGAGTGTGACTGTTTGAGGTTGTGGACAGGTGTCTTTTATACTGATAACAAGTTCAAACAGGTGCCATTAATACAGGTAACGAGTGGAGGACAGAGGAGCCTCTTAAAGAAGAAATTACAGGTCTGTGAGAGCCAGAAATCTTGCTTGTTTGTAGGTGACCAAATACTTATTTTCCACCATAATTTGCAAATAAATTCATAAAAAATCCTACAATGTGATTTTCTGGAAAACAAATTCTCAATTTGTCTGTCATAGTTGACGTGTACCTATGATGAAAAGTACAGGCCTCTCTCATCTTTTTAAGTGGGAGAACTTGCACAATTGGTGGCTGACTAAATCATTTTTTCCCCACTGTAGACAGAACATTTTATATGTCAAAAGATTCACAGATAAACAGGAAACCCTTGGAAACCTGACTGACAGAATGGCTGACTTTCCAGACAATAGATTTGGTATTCTCCACTGTCTGAAAATTTTTGGTCGACACCCTGAACAGCAAACAATGACGAACACATTTGAAACATGTTTTTATGAGAGAGAAAAAGATGGAGATGCACGTCAAATGAACCATAAGTTAATTGGAGAATAGTCGGTGAGATCGACAAGAAAACCAGGGAATGAGGCCAGACAGTTTTTTAAAAACATTTTAGTCATTTGGCAGGCACTCTTGTCCAGAGTGACTAGGATTAAGTGCCTTGCTCAAGGGCACATCAACAGATGTTTCACCTAGTCGGCTTGGGGATTCAAACCAGCAGCGTTGCGGGTACTGGCCCAACGCGGTTAACCGCTAGGCTGAGCATGTTTCCTGCTGTTTGACAGTCAGTGTACCTGTCTCCCTGATGGGAGTGGTTGAGGCCTCCTCTCACACCAGAAAGGGTTGATAATAGGACCCGACGTACTGTATATGAGGCACCAGCTCTGAACTCTCTCCCATCTACCCTGGCTTTATTCATAATTAACAGATCAGAAGAGGTGGTACGTTCATTCTGGAACTGCAGTGAGACAAAGATGAAAGGGTCATGTTATAAAACCTTTCCAAAAGAATGATGTCAAACTATGTGATATTTTATGCAACAACTCACTGCATATAGATAGAGCAATTAACCAGCAGAACTATGTACTCACTGTTTCTACCATCTACATCCCTTCAGCAGAGTTCTTCCACTGTATCTGTCCTACCCTAAAACGCCATGTTCCACCATCCAACCATAGCTTAGTATGGTGCATCCATCTATTCAACGCTATGTATGTAAATACCATACATCTAACCAAAGCACAATCCATCTAGTCATTCTGAGTAGCTCATCCATCTGGCCTAAACAATACAGCCCACTGTAGATATTCAGAATATGGCCTATCTATCTACCCTTGAGACAATTCATCCATCAACATGGTGGAGTATCCATCTATCCATCTATCCATCCACACTGTGTAGTGGAGGTGTGCATCTGTCTAGTGCCCTAAATAGGATGCAAATAGGGGTCCTGGGGGTCCGGCCTCATTTTGGAAACAGTTTGCGGTTGGGGAAGATGCAGAGAGCCTTGGTTTGCTCTGAACTGAATTGTCCTCCTGTGTGAATATGCTAGAGGTGTGACGCTGATAAAATGTGGGTGGAACAGTGTGTTGTGCCTCCTTATCAACCCAAGATGAGGATTTCACAGCTTTTCCAATTAATTTCCATTACATTGCTGGAGGAATCCTCTAAATATGAGGGGGTTATGAAAGCAGAATTTCGTAACCAGATAGATGTTGATTCTACTCCAAGGCTGAAGCATATATATGATTTAAAGCTAGAAGTTTGAAATTAATTACAAAATGGAATCTACTGTACAGTATGGCCTTCCAACACTGAATAGCACATGGGAAACATAAAAATGCATAATTCAAGGAAAAGTCTGTGGGTGAATTGGAGAGAAAATCATGTTCTGTGCACTTCATTCCTGCTCCATCCTACTCCTATTAGCAGCCATGGATATCAACGTCTCTGCACATTCTCTGAAGGGTTCGCATTTACTCCTGCAGGTGTTGAATATGTATTAAGTTGTTCTGCCCATGACAACTTCCTTCCTCTTCTTTCCTGCCTGTCTAAATGGCTAGCCTGCTTGCTAATTGTAGTAATATGGCTATCAGTAGTTTTCCTACTGCCTGTCTGAAATGGTGGGAGGAGAGAGAGAGAGAGAGAGAGAGAGAGAGAGAGAGAGAGAGAGAGAGAGAGAGAGAGAGAGAGAGAGAGAGAGAGAGAGAGAGAGAGAGAGAGAGAGAGAGAGAGAGAGAGAGAGAGAGAGAGAGAGAGAGAGAGAGCGAGAGAGCGAGAGCGAGAGCGAGAGAGAGAGAGAGAGAGAGAGAGAGAGAGAGCAAAGGCATAAAGGGAGAGGGGGCATATCTAGTAGCTAGAGAGAGAGGAGAAGAGAGAGAGGGAAAAGGGGCGAGGTAAACAGAAGTGCCAGTGCATTCAGAGATGCATCAGAGGATCCTCACCTGTTTCAGGCTGTGGGCAGCTTTCCCCATAAAGGATTTCATGACACATAAGCATGCGCACACACACACACACAAATTCAAACACAAGTCCAGGGCCACACATCACATGCAAAACAAGAGTGGGATTGTGCTTTTACACATTAGCATTTGTACAGAACAAAGAGGAGAGAGGAAAGAGGCGGGCAGTTAATGTAATCTCTAGGATTAGTCATCCTCTATGTGCTCTTTGATGGGAAAAGTCTGGGTTAGCTATCCTGATGTGTTGTTAACCTGGTGGGCCAGCACTGTGGGACATAGATCCATCACCAAAGAGCAGGGTGTCACTGTCATGAGATTCAGCTCACCTCAGTACCCAGCACACCAGTTGGAGAAAGTAATGTGATTCTTATACTCCAGTGCCAGGCTTAAACCCAAGACGTGAATACTGAAGTGTGACGATAAGAATATATTCTAACCGGTGGAGGCTGCTGAGGGGAGAACAGAATGTTTGTTGTTGTTGATACCTTTCCAACTATTCCGCTCCAGCCATTACAACGTGCCCGTCCTCCTCAATTAAGGTGCCACCAACCTCTGGTGATTCCAAGATATTGTTATTCTATCCATTTTGTGCTAACTCACTGACTGAGCTAACTAAGAGGTTTCCTAAGATGGCTGCAACTTCTTCACTCAGAAAAACCACAAGCAGAAAGCCATGATCACACAAACATACGTAATGCTCCGTTCATAACCAAGTGGGAAGGTGGTAATTAAAAGTGGTGAAGTCGTAAATAGCAGCTGGATGCATTCACGTGCTTTGAACTCATTGAGAAACACCGATTAGCTAATGGCCAACAAGCTGCGTCAACCATAAACTAAAAGTACAGCTATCATGTTTCTAAACCAATTATAGTGTTCAATAAACATATTAATAGATTAATATTGTATACATTTAACTGCCAAAAACGCTGTTAATGAGGTCATTTCCTTAGTAGGGTACGTCAGAGGTCAGCATGTGGGAGAAATCGGAGCTCAGGGATGATAGACAAGTTTCCCACTAGTAATTACTAGTGGGTATAGAAAGTCACCACCCCCTTTTAAAATATTCACATTTTGTTGCCTTACAGCCTGAAATGAGAACACTTTTTCGGGCTTTATTTACACACAGTAACCCACAATATCCAAGTAAAAAAAAAGTATAATAATTTAAACAGTAAAATACCCTATTTGGATAAATGAACACATTTACATTTACGTCATTTAGCAGACACTCTTATCCAGAGCGACTTACAAACTTGCTGAGGTATAACCAACCACCTTCCAGATCAAAAATCAAGCTAATTGGCTTCCATCTGTGATCAATTGTCACAGATGGCGTAGCAGTGCGGTCGTGTACTCTGTTGTGTGTCCGTGTAAATAGCCTGTTTTTTCAATTTTTTGTATTTTGTTGTATATAATCCCCTATCACACTTTTCATCCTACTAAATATACTTTCCTGCAACCCGCCTCACTCAATGTGGAATGGATTATATTATTTACTTACCTTTTATCTAGAATCTCCAGTTGAAACTAGCTATTAGCCACCGTTAGCGGTTTTCATCCAGAACATCGGATTTTCTGCCGGAATAACTGAATCACTGGACCATAACACCGGATCGCAACCAGCTAGCCGCAACCGAATGGATGTTGCTGTTGGCTAATCACCACTGCCCCCGAAGCAAGCACCAGTTAGCCTTGAGCTAGCCTCGAGCCAGGCCCATATCCCGGCTATCTACCTCTCTGTCTACCGGACGGGAGTAGCCAGCTAACTAGCTACTTGTTATTAGCCACCGTTAGCGGGTTTCTTTCACCATTGTCCGTGGCCTGCACTACCTACCAGCCAGCTCTAGCCTGGACTATTATCGGCCAGTCTGCACAGCGCGTTATCGACCCAGAACATATCGGATTTTCTGCCGGAATCACTGGACCTTTAACACCAGATCATCGCAACTAGCTAGCTGCAACCGAATGGATGTTGTGGTTAGCTAATCAGCCTTGAGCTAGCCTCGAGTCAGGCCCATCTCCCGGCTATATACCTCTCTGTCAACCGGACGGGACCTCCTAGTGTTGACACGGAGCCCCGCCGATCCATCACGACTGGTCTGCCGACGTAATCGTCTGTGGTTTCAACAGGCTTCCCGTTGCGATGACCACGAAGATCCATCTGCTAGCCCCGGCCCGCTAGCACTCGCAATTCAACAGCCGTGCTTCCTGATCGCCTGTGCTGTAGCACCAATTCGAACTGCTCTCGGACTCACATTGCTGTTCACTGGACCTTATGATCACTCAGCTGCACAGCTGATGCCTGCTGGACTGTTCCTTTACATGGTACCCTGTCCTGTTTTATCTGTTTAGCCTCAGCCCAAACTTTCATCGCCATTACCAGTTGTTGTCTTAGCTCTCTTGAATAACACCTGTGATTGCTTTATGCCTCTCTCCCATGTCAACATGCCTTGCCTATTACTGTTCCAGTTAGTTCTTATTATAAAATTTCACTGTAGAGCCCCAAGTCCCTCTCAAACTGCCTCAAATAGCTCCTTTGTTCCACCCCCCATACACACGGAGACCGGCTCAATCGGTGCCTCCAGTGATGCTATCTCTTTCATTGTTACCCAACGCTTAGGTTTACCTCCACTGTACTCATATCCTTCCATATCCTTGTCTGTACATAATGCCCTGAATCTATTCTACAACGCCCGGAAATCTGCCCCCTTTATTATCTGTACCCAACGCACTAGAAGACCAGTTCTTAAAGCCTTTAGCCATATCCTTATTCTAGTCCTCCTCTGTTCCTCTGGTGATGTAGAGGTTAACCCAGGCCCTGCAGCCCCCAGTATCACTCCTACTCCCCAGGCGCTATCATTTGTTGACTTCTGTAATCGCAAATGCCTTGGCTTTTTGCATGTTAACATCAGAAGCCTCCTTCCTAAGTTTGAGTTATTCACTGCATAAGCACACTCTACCAACCCTGATGATCTAGCAGTGTCTGAATCCTGGCTTAGGAAGGCCACCAAAAATTCTGAAATTTCCATCCCCAACTACAACATTTTCCTTCTAGATAGAACTGCCAAAGGGGGTGGAGTTGCAATCTACTGTAGAGATAGCCTGCAGAGCTCTATCATACTATCCAGGTCTGTGCCCAAACAGTTTGAGCTCCTACTTCTAAAAATCCACCTTTCCAGAAATAAGTCTCTCACTGTTGCCGCTTGCTACAGACCCCCCTCAGCCCCCAGCTGTGCCCTGGACACCATATGTGAATTGATTGCCCCCCATCTATCCTCAGAGTTCGTACTGCTTGGTGACCTAAACTGGGATATGCTTAACACCCCGGCCATCCTACAATCCAAACTAGATGCCCTCAATCTCACACAAATTATCAAAACATTGGCACCCTCATAGATATCATCCTGACTAATTTACCCTCTAAATACACCTCCGCTGTCTTCAACCAGGATCTCAGCGATCACTGCCTTATTGCCTGTGTCCATAACGGGTCCGCGGTCAAACAACCACCCCTCATCACTGTCAAACGCTCCCTAAAACACTTTAGCGAGCAGGCCTTCCTAATTGACCTGGCCCAGGTATCCTGGATGGATGTCGATCTCAATCCGTCAGTAGAGGATGACTGGTTGTTCTTTAAATGTGCTTTCCTCTCAATCTTAAATAAGCATGCCCCATTCAAAAAATGCAGAACTAAGAACAGATATAGCCCCTGGTTCTCCTCAGACTTAACTGCCCTTGACCAGCACAAAAACATCCTGTGGCGTACTGCATTAGCATCGAATAGCCCCCGCGATATGCAACTTTTCAGGGAAGTTAGGAACCAATATCCACAAGCAGTTAGGAAAGCAAAGGCTAGCTTTTTCAAACAGAAATTTGCATCCTGTAGCACTAACTCCAAAAAGTTGTGGGACACTGTAAAGTCCATGGAGAATAAGAGCACCTCCTCCCAGCTGCCCACTGCACTGAGGCTAGGAAACACTATCACCACCGATAAATCTACAATAATCGAGAATTTCAACAAGCATTTTGCTACGGCTGGCCATGCTTTCCACCTGGCTACCACTACCCCGGTCACCAGCTCTGCACCCTCTGCTTCAACTTGCCCATGCCCCCGCAGCTTCTCCTTCACACAAATTCAGACAGCTGATGTTCTGTAAGAGCTGCAAAATCTGGACCCCTACAAATCATCTGGGCTAGACAATCTGGACCCTTTCTTTCTAAAATTAGCAGCCGAAATTGTTGCAACCCCTATTACTAGCCTGTTCAACCTCTCTTTCGTAACGTCTGAGATCCCCAGAGATTTGGAAAGCTGTCGCGGTCATCCCCCTCTTCAAAGGGGGTGACACTCTAGATCCAAACTGTTACAGACCTATATCCATCCTGCCCTTCCTTTCGAAAGTTTTTGAAAGCCAAGTTAACAAACAGATCACCGACCATTTTGAATCCCACCGTACCTTCTCCGCTATGCAATCCGTTTTCCAAGCTGGTCATGGGTGCACCTCAGCCACGCTCAAGGTCCTAAACGATATTATAACCGCGATCGATAATAGACAGTACTGTGCAGCCGTCTTCATCGACCTGGCCAAGGCTTTTGACTCTGTCAACCACCGCATTCTTATTGGCAGACTAAATAGCCTTGGTTTCTCAAATGACTGCCTCGCCTGGTTCACCAACTACTTCTCAGATAGAGTTCAATGTGTCAAATTGGAGGGCCTGTTGTCTGGACCTATGGCAGTCTCTATGGGGGTGCCACAGGGTTAAATTTTTGGGCCGACTCTTTTCTCTGTGTATATCAATGATGTCACTCTTGCTGCTGATGACTCTCAGATCCACCTCTACGCAGACAACACCATTTTGTATACATCTGGCCCTTCATTGGACACTGTGTTAACAAACCTCCAAACGAGCTTCAATGCCATACAACACTCCTTCCGTAGCCTCCAACTGCTCTTAAACACTAGTAAAACTAAATGCATGCTCTTCAATCGAACGCTGCTTGCACCCGCCTGCCCGACTAGAATCACTACTCTCGGCGGGTCTGACCTAGAGTATGTGGACAACTACAAATACCTAGGTGTCTGGTTAGACTGTAAACTATCCTTCCAGACTCACATTAAGCATCTCCAATCCAAAGTAAAATCTAGAATTGCCTTCCTATTTCGCAACAAAGCCTCCTTCACTCATGCTGCCAAACATGCCCTTGTTAAACTGACTATCCTACCCATCCTTGACTTCGGCGATGTCATTTACAAAATAGCCTCCAACACTCTACTCAGCAAATTGGATGTAGTCTATCACAGTGCCATCCGTTTTGTCACCAAAGCCCCATATACTACCCACCACTGTGACCTGTACGCTCTTGTTGGCTGGTCCTCACTACATATTAGTCTCCAAACCCACTGGCTCCAGGTCATCTATAAATCACTGCTAGGCAAATCCCCGCCTTATCTTAGCTCATTGGTCACCATAGCAACACCCACCCGTAGTCTGCGCTCCAGCAGGTATATATGACTGGTCATTCCTAAGCCAACACCTCCTTTGGCCGCCATTCCTTCCAGTTCTCTGCTGCCAATGACTGGAACGAACTGCAAAAATCTCTGAAGCTGGAGACTCTTATCTCCCTCACTAACTTTAAGCATCAGTTGTCAGAGCACCTTACTGATCACTGCACCTGTACACAGCCCATCTGAAATTAGCCCACCCAACTACCTCATCCCCATATTGTTATTTATTTTGCTCATTTGCACCCCAGTATCTCTATTTGCACATCAGGAGTGTGCCAGTTGAGAACAAGTTATTTTTCACTATGGCCTATTTATTGCCTTACCTCCATAACTTGCTACATTTGCACACACTGTATATATATTTTCTGTTGTATTTTAGTTTTTATGTTTTGTTACCCCATATGTAACTCTGTGTTGTTGTTTTTTATCACACTGCTTTGCTTTATCTTGGCCAGGTCACAGTTGTAAATGAGAACTTGTTCTCAACTGGCTTACCTGGTTAAATAAAGGTGGGAAAAAAACAAAAAATTTAAAAAATTAAAATTGTAATGACTTTGATTAGTTCAGAATAAAAGCAGTCGTTCATAGAGGACTCCACTGCTTAGTAGTGCAATTCAAAGCAAATAATCCACTATGGGTGGAAAGGTACTTTCAAAAGATCTACGAGATAAAGTTGTGGAAAGGCACAAGTCAGGGGATGGATATAAAAATATCTGAAAGGCTTTGTCTATCCCTCGGAGCACAGTTAAGACCATTATTAAGAAGTGGAAGGCGTATGGCACCACCCAGACCCTGCATAGATCAGGCCGTCCCTCCAAACTGGATGACCGGGCAAGGAGGAGACTGATCAGAGAGGCTACCAAGAACCCAATGGCGACTTTGAAGGAGCTTCAGGCCTTTAAGGCTGGTCAATGTGTGCTTGTGACCACAATATCACAAGCGCTCCACAAATCTGGCCTCTACGGGAGGGTGGCAAGAAAAAAAACACTCCTCAAAAAAGGCAACATCAAGTCTCGTTTGAGCTTTGCCAAAAAGCACATTGTAGATTCCGAGGCCAAGTGGCAAAAGGAGTCCAAAATTGAACTTTTTGGCCTGAACGCAAAATTATATGTCTGGCGAAAACCGAATACATCTTTCCACCCAAAGAACACCATGCCTACAGTAAAGCACGGTGGTGGCAGCATCCTGTTGTGGGGGTGTTTCTCTTCAGCAGGGACTGGAGCACTTGTCAGGATAGAAGGGAAAATGGACAGTGCAAAATACCGACAGATTCTTGAGGAGAACCTGCAGCCCTCTGCCAGGAAGTTGAAAATGGGAAGATGGTTCAACATGACAATGACCCAAAGCACACCGCCAAAGCAACCGTACAGTGGCTGAAGGACAAGAAGGTAAATGTCCTTGAGTGGCCTAGTCAGAGCCCCGACCTAAATCCCAATGAGAATCTGTGGAATGACTTGAAGAGTGCAGTCCATGAGAGGTCAACATGCAATTTGACTGAGCATGAACAATTCTGCAAGGAAGAATGGGCAAATATTGCACAGTCTACGTGTGCAAAGTTAGTAGAGACGTATTCAAAGAGACTCACAAGTCTCCACACCCGCCTTCAGGTATCAATTGCTTAATAATACCATCAATCCACATTGTTAATAATACATGGTCACTGCCATAATAATCATTTGAAAGCAAGCTGAAATTTGATCCCAGTGGATGATATACAGACGAGAGAGAGAAAGAGAGAGAGAGAGAGAGAGAGAGAGAGAGAGAGAGAGAGAGAGAGAGAGAGAGAGAGAGAGAGAGAGAGAGAGAGAGAGAGAGAGAGAGAGAGAGAGAGAGAGATCAGTGCATGCAGCAGAGCGAAAGAATTAGAGCTCTGGTGGAAAGAGAAAACATTGATCCCCAATTTAATTGGCTCCATACCACCAGTGTGCCTTATGCCCACAGGCTAATAAATAAACCCTCCAATTTGGCAACCGCTGGCTGTCAATGTGCTGTGTTCCCCATTTATAATACATCATGTTATTTTAATTTTAAATACAGATCTCGTCTATAAACTGCAAATAGAAATTTGTTTTCAAACTAGCCTTGACTTCTGTGTGCATAACAATATCAAAGTCTGGTTTTCAAACGTGAAATGTCTCTTGATCTTCTTCATTTGGTTTTCAAAGAAAACCTATTTTAGGATCAATAAAAGGTATTCGATAAATGCATGCAAGTGAAAACAAGAGCTCCAACCATTTTGACATCACTGCACTGTTGGAGCTAGAAACATAAGCATTTCGTTGCACCTGCAATAAAATCAGCAAAAAATGTAGACGACCAACATTTTTTAAATTTGATTTGTGAAGTCTCTACAATGTACAGTGGGGGAAAAAAGTATTTAGTCAGCCACCAATTGTGCAAGTTCTCCCACTTAAAAAGATGAGAGAGGCCTGTAATTTTCATCATAGGTACACGTCAACTATGACAGACAAAATAAGGAAAAAAAATCCAGAAAATCACATTGTAGGATTTTTAATGAATTTATTTGCAAATTATGGTGTAAAATGAGTATTTGGTCAATAACAAAAGTTTCTCAATACTTTGTTATATACCCTTTGTTGGCAATGACACAGGTCAAACTGTCACGGATTTAGCCGAGGCTGCTCCTCCTCCTTGCTCGGGCAGGCTTCGGCGTTCGTCGTCCCCGGAGTACTAGCTGCCACCGATCTAGGTTTCAGCAATCATCTTGATTGGTCTGCTTTGTGTACACCTGTTTCCCATTAGTGTTTCCCTTTATAACCCCTGTCTGTCATTCGTTTGTTGTGTGATTGTTCTCTGTTTGTTTTCGGCAGGACTGTGTATTGCGATTATTGTTCCTCCCTGTTTTGGAGGTTTTGTTTTTTTGTACTTTTCATTACGTTTATGAGTAAAGTACATCTGCCAGTCTCTCGGTGTCCTGCGCTTGACTTCGTTCACCGCATACACGTTTATCCTGACAGAATCACACACCTCACATGGAGTCAGCAGGAGCGGCGGTGCCAGCTAGATCAGTGGAGGAATGCGTTGAACAACAAGCGGCCATGATCCAGGCTCTCGGCACCGCCATGGAACGGGTGGTGAGCACTATGGAGCGATGGGAAAGAGGGGGTCAGCCTACACCTCCTCCTACGATACCACCACCATCGGCATTACCCATCGCTTCTCCTCTGGGGTCCAGTGGGATTCAGCTCTCGCTCCCGAGGGCGTATGATGGCACAGCTGCCGGGTGTCAGTGTTTCCTGCTCCAGGTTGAACTCTACCTGGCAACCATTCACCCGGTGCCCTCGGGATACGAGAGCGTGTCCGCCCTCATCTCCTGTCTGTCCGGCAAGGCGCTGGAGTGGGCCAACGCCGAGTGGGGGGGAATAGATGCCGCTAATGTCACCCGCCGCTTCAGGGCAGTTTTCGATCATCCACCAGAGGGTAAAGCGGCGGGTGAGCGTCTATTCCACCTCAGGCAGGGGAGAAGGAGCGCACAGGAGTTCGCGCTTGACTTCCGGACGCTGGCTGCCAACGCGGGATGGAATGAGAGGGCCCTCATCGACCACTACCGATGTAGCCTGAGGGAGGGCGTGCGTCGGGAATTGGCCTGCAGGGACACCAACCTCAGCTTCGACCAACTGGTGGACATGTCTATTCGCCTGGATACCCTGTTGGCTACCCGCGGACGTCCGGATTCAGGGCCGTCCATTCCATCCCCCAGCACTTCCGAGCCGACCCCTATGGAGCTCGGGGGTGCTGGTGCTAGGGAGACCAGGAGGGAGACCAGGAGGGAGGCCGTCCCCTGCACCAACTGTGGCCGCAGAGGACACACTGCTGGTCGGTGCTGGGGAGGGTCTCCTGGGATTCGAGGCGGTAGGCAGCACACTGATGAGTCATTCCAGGTGAGTAGGCACCCAACTCACCCAGAGCTCTCTGGTGCGCATATGTGTATTACTGTTATGTTTCCCGAGGTCTCTCCCCATTCCCAGCATAAGGCGCTAGTAGATTCAGGCGCAGCTGGGAATTTTATAGATCGCCAGTTCACCTATATGTTAGGGATTCCTATTGTACCCGTTGATGTGCCCTTCCCCATCCATGCCCTAGATAGCCGTCCTTTGGGGTCAGGATTGATTAGGGAAGTCACAGCACCTCTCAAGATGAAAACGCAGGAGGGCCATGAGGAGTTAATTAGTCTGTATTTGATGGATTCTCCTGCGTTTCCCGTGGTGTTGGGACTCCCCTGGTTAATGTCACATGACCCCAACATTTCATGGCAGCAGAGGGCTCTCAAGGGATGGTCTGATCAGTGTTTCGGGCGGTGTGTAGGTGTTTCCCTAGGGGCAACGACGGTGGAAAGTCCGAACCAAGTTCCCCCCATGCACATTCCACCTGAATATGCCGATTTGGCGCTCGCCTTCAGTAAAAAGAAGGCGACTCAATTACCATCTCATCGACAGGGGGATTGTGCGACAGACCTCCAGGTAGGCACAGCGCTTCCTCTTAGTCATGTGTATCCTCTGTCTCAGGAGGAGACGGCGGCTATGGAGACATATGTCGCCGAATCTCTGGGACAGGGATACATACGGCCATCCACTTCCCCTGTGTCATCGAGTTTCTTTTTTGTGAAGAAGGAGGATGGGGGTTTACGCCCGTGTATTGATTACCGTGGTCTCAATCAGATCACAATCAAGTACAGCTATCCTCTCCCTCTGATTGCTAGTATGACGGAGTCATTACACGGGGCGCGATTCTTCACAAAATTGGACCTCAGGAGCGCGTACAACCTGGTGCGCATTAGGGAGGGAGATGAGTGGAAGACAGCATTTAGTACAACCTCGGGTCACTATGAGTACCTTGTCATGCCATACGGTTTAATGAATGCTCCTTCAGTATTACAATCGTTTGTGGACGAGATTTTCCGGGACTTGCATGGACAGGGTGTAGTGGTGTATATTGATGACATTCTAATATACTCCGCTACACGTGCTGAGCATGTGTCCCTGGTGCGTCGGGTGCTTGGTAGACTGTTGGAGCATGACCTGTATGTGAAGGCAGAGAAGTGTCTGTTCTTCCAGGAGTCCATCTCCTTCCTGGGGCATCGGTTGTCCGCGTCAGGGGTGGAGATGGAGATTGACCGCGTTTCAGCCGTGCGTAATTGGCAGACTCCCACCACGGTGAAGGAAGTGCAGCGGTTTTTGGGTTTTGCCAATTACTACCGGAGGTTTATCCGGGGCTTTGGACAGGTAGCAGCTCCCATCACCTCCCTGCTAAGGGGGGGTCCGGCGCGTCTGCAGTGGTCGGCTGAGGCGGACAGGGCGTTTAGACATCTGAAGGACCTGTTTACCTCGGCTCCAGTGCTGGCACATCCGGATCCCTCTTTGGCGTTCCAAGTTGAGGTGGATGCGTCCGAGGCTGGGATTGGTGCTGTACTATCTCAGCGCTCGGGTACGCCACCAAAACTCTGCCCCTGTGCCTTCTTCTCTAAGAAGCTCAGTCCGGCGGAGCGTAATTATGACGTGGGGGACAGGGAGCTGTTGGCTGTAGTCCAAGCCCTGAAGGTGTGGAGACATTGGCTTGAGGAGGCAACCACCCTATTTCTCATTTTGACTGACCATCGTAACCTGGAGTACATCCGGGCAGCGAGGAGGCTAAACCCTCGCCAGGCAAGGTGGGCCATGTTCTTTACCAGATTTGTATTTAAACTCACATATAGACCAGGGTCACAGAACACTAAGGCGGACGCCCTGTCCCGACTGTATGACACGGAGGAGAGGTCCATTGAGCCCACTCCCATACTTCCGGAGTCTTGTCTGGTGGCACCGGTGGTGTGGGAGGTTGATGCGGACATCGAGCGGGCGTTACGTACCGATCCTACTCCCCCACAATGTCCAGAGGATCGGAAGTACGTGCCGCTCGAGGTTCGTGATCGATTGATCTATTGGGCTCACACGTCACCCTCCTCTGGTCATCCTGGTATTGGTCGGACGGTGCACTGCCTTAGTGGGAAGTACTGGTGGCCCACTTTAGCTAAGGACGTGCGGGTTTATGTTTCCTCCTGCTCGGTGTGCGCCCAGTGTAAGGCGCCTAGACATCTGCCCAGAGGAAAATTACAACCCCTACCCGTTCCACAACGGCCGTGGTCTCACCTATCGGTGGATTTTGTCACGGACCTTTCCCCCTCCCAGGGGAACACTACGATCTTGGTCGTTGTGGATCGGTTTTCAAAGGCCTGCCGTCTCATTCCTATGCCAGGTCTCCCTACAGCCCTACAAACTGCTGACGCCCTGTTTACACACGTCTTCCGGCACTACGGGGTGCCTGAGGATATAGTGTCTGATCGGGGTCCCCAGTTCACCTCTAGAGTCTGGAAGGCTCTGGGGGTCTCGATTAGCCTTACCTCAGGTTTTCACCCCGAGAGTAATGGGCAGTTGGAAAGAGTTAACCAGGATGTGGGTAGGTTTCTGAGGTCCTATTGCCAGGACCGGCAGGGGGAGTGGTCGGTATATATCCCCTGGGCGGAGATAGCTCAAAACTCACTCCGTCACTCCTCCACTAACCTTACGCCTTTTCAGTGTGTGCTGGGTTATCAGCCGGTTCTGGCACCTTGGCATCAGAGCCAGATCGAAGCCCCTGCGGTGGACGAGTGGTTTCGGCGCTCGGAGGAGACATGGAACGCTGCGCATGTCCATCTGCAACGGGCCATCGGGTGGCAGAAGGCGAGCGCCGATCGCCACCGTAGTGAGGCTCCGGTGTATGCACCGGGAGATCGGGTCTGGCTCTCGACCCGAAACCTGCCCCTTCGCCTGCCCTGCCGGAAGCTGGGTCGGCGGTTTGTGGGGCCATTTAAAGTCCTGAGGAGATTGAACGAGGTATGCTATAGATTACAACTGCCAATTAATTACCGCATTAACCCCTTGTTCCATGTGTCTCTCCTCAGGCCGGTGGTAGCTGGTCCACTCCAGGAGAGTGAGGTACGAGAGGTTCCTCCGCCCCCTTTGGACATCGAGGGGGCTCCGGCATACTCAGTCCGTTCCATCTTGGATTCGAGGCGTCGGATGGGGGGCCTGCAGTATCTCGTGGAGTGGGAGGGGTACGGTTCGGAGGAACGGTGCTGGGTCCCTAGGAGGTACATCCTAGACCCCTCCATGCTGAGGGATTTCCACCGGAGTCATCCGACTCGCCCTGCTCCGCGTCCTCCTGGCCGTCCCCGAGGCCGGGGTCGGCGCACGGCTGGAGCCGCGCGTCAAGGGGGGGGGTACTGTCACGGATTTAGGCGAGGCTGCTCCTCCTCCTTGCTCGGGCAGGCTTCGGCGTTCGTCGTCCCCGGAGTACTAGCTGCCACCGATCTAGGTTTCAGCAATCATCTTGATTGGTCTGCTTTGTGTACACCTGTTTCCCATTAGTGTTGATGGTTTCCCTTTATAACCCCTGTCTGTCATTCGTTTGTTGTGTGTGATTGTTCTCCGTTTGTTTTCGGCAGGACTGTGTATTGCGATTATTGTTCCTCCCTGTTTTGGAGGTTTTGTTGTTTTGTACTTTTCATTACGTTTATGAGTAAAGTACATCTGCCAGTCTCTCGGTGTCCTGCGCTTGACTTCGTTCACCGCATACACGTTTATCCTGACACAAACGTTTTCTGTAAGTCTTCACAAGGATTTCACACACTGTTGCTGGTATTTTGGCCCATTCCTCCATGCAGATCTCCTCTAGAGCAGTGATGTTTTGGGGCTGTCGCTGGGCAACACAGACTTTCAACTCCCTCCAAAGATTTTCTATGGGGTTGAGATCTGGAGACTGGCTAGGCCACTCCAGGACCTTGAAATGCTTCTTACGAAGCCCCTCCTTCGTTGCCCGGGCGGTGTGTTTGGGATCATTGTCATGCTGAAAGACCCAGCCACGTTTCATCTTTAATGCCCTTGCTGATGGAAGGAGGTTTTCACTCAAAATCTCACAATACATGGCACCATTCATTCTTTCCTTTACACGGATCAGTCGTCCTGGTCCCTTTGCAGAAAAACAGCCCCAAAGCATGATGTTTCCACCCCCATGCTTCACAGTAGGTATGGTGTTCTTTGGATGCAACTCAGCATTCTTTGTCCTCCAAACACGACTGAGTTGAGTTTTTACCAAAAAAGTTATATTTTGGTTTCATCTGACCATATGACATTCTCCCAATCCTCTTCTGGATCATCCAAATGCACTCTAGCAAACTTCAGACGGGCCTGGACATGTACTGGCTTAAGCAGGGGGACACGTCTTGCACTGCAGGATTTGAGTCCCTGGCGGCGTAGTGTGTTACTGATGGTAGGCTTTGTTACTTTGGTCCCAGCTCTCTGCAGGTCATTCACTAGGTCCCCCCGTGTGGTTCTGGGACTTTTGCTCACCGTTCTTGTGATCATTTTGACCCCACGGGGTGAGATCTTGCGTGGAGCCCCAGATCGAGGGAGATTATCAGTGGTCTTGTATGTCTTCCATTTCCTAATAATTGCTCCCACAGTTGATTTCTTCAAACCAAGCTGCTTACCTATTGCATATTCAGTCTTCCCAGCCTGGTGCAGGTCTACAATTTTGTTTCTGGTGTCCTTTGACAGCTCTTTGGTCTTGGCCATAGTGGAGTTTGGAGTGTGACTGTTTGAGGTTGTGGACAGATGTCTTTTATACTGATAACAAGTTCAAACAGGTGCCATTAATACAGGTAACGAGTGGAGGACAGAGGAGCCTCTTAAAGAAGAAGTTACAGGTCTGTGAGAGCCAGACATCTTGCTTGTTTGTAGGTGACCAAATACTTATTTTCCACCATAATTTGCAAATAAATTCATTACAAATCCTACAATGTGATTTTCTGGAGAAAAAAAATCTCAATTTGTCTGTCATAGTTGACGTGTACCTATGATGAAAATTACAGGCCTCTCTCATCTTTTTAAGTGGGAGAACTTGCACAATTGGTGGCTGACTAAATACTTTTTTTCCCCACTGTAAGTAAAAAAAAATCTCTCTCGCCTCTCTCTCTCTCTCTCTCTAAATTGCTCTCTCTTTTCCCAAAAGGTGTCATAACAGTTGAGGTTCATGATGTTCTGAGAGAGAACAGATGTTATTCTACCTTCAGAGAATTTTCATCCTCAAATCTACTGTTCAAATAATTATGCCCTTCGAAACATGCATAAATAAATAAAAAATTATGTAGGCCTACCAGCTTTTGGAACTTTAACAACAATACTGATAAAAATATCCAGTATTCTGATTTGAAACCCTGTATCCAAGACATTGGTTACAGCCCAAATGGCACTCTATTCCCTATTTAATGCACTACTTTTGACCAGGACCATTGGATATGGTCAAAAGCAGTGAACTATAAAGGGAATAGGGTGCCATTTGTGACTAAACCATATTTTATAAAATTCTTGGAAGTCATCCCATTCAATCCCTGTTTCTTTGGCACACTGATAGCTCAGTAGTTGCTATTTGTTAGAGGTGTGTTTCACACATCAAGCTCACAGATAGCAACAGGAAGGAATAAGTGGAGGCTGCTGAGGGAAGGACGGCTCATAGAAATCGCTGGAATGGAGTCAATGAAATGGTAGCAACCACATAGAAACCACACGTTTGATACCATTCCATTGACTCTATTCCAGACATTATTATGAGCTGTCCTCCCCTCACCAGCCTCCACAGGAGGGAATGCTGTGCTCATCTGCTTAGTCTAATGCCCTCAAATTCAACTCTGGACCTCGAAGCTAGTTCCACTGTGTTCTTTTCATTGTTCCCCTCTAATCAGGGACTGATTTAGACCTGGGACACCAGGTGTGTGCAATTAATTATCAGGTAGAACAGAAAAGAAGCAGGCTCCGGACCTCGTAGGGTCAGAGTTGAATACCCCTGGTCTAGTATATTCCAGTCACCCAAACCCTTCTGGGCTGCTATATTGAACACGGTAGTGATAGGAAGAGATATTGACAACATTCAGAGAGAGGGAAATGTTAGATGTAATAAAAGGCTATCATAAAAAATATATTTGCTTGACTCGCCTCCCATCTGTACCAGTCTGATTGGGCTTCATTCATTGTGGTGAAGATGGATAAAAACACATCTAATTTTCCAGCACTGAGGACATGGCCACGGCCAGCCAAACTGTTTCTTAAAAGCCGTTTCAAAGTGGAATTCCACAGTCATTTTCTGGCCTGATTTAACTAATGTAAGTGCTTTGTCTAAACAGAGTCAGACATTGTATGTTCAAATGTACTGGATGGAGGAACGGAGTGGTATGGACAGGTAAAAGAGGAAGAGTGCACATTAGATTGAACCTACTGACTGTGCAATGCAGTTATAAAACACATGAACTCTTTACCCAATGTATAAACACTATTATAAACTTGGTGGTTCGAGCCCTGAGTGCTGATTGGCTGACAGCCGTGTATACCACAGGTATGACGAAACATTTATTTTTACTTCTCTAATTACGTTGGTAACCAGTTTATAATAGCAATAAGGCACCTTGGGGGTTTGAGACAAATGGACAATATACCACGGCTAAGGGCTGTATCCAGGCACTCCGCGATGCATCGTGCACAAGAACAGCCCTTAGCCATGGTATATTGGCCACATACCACACCCCCTCGGGCCTTATTGCTTAATTATAGAGTACCATAGAGTCCACACAGACAGAGCACCAATTACTTGACATTACACATTCACTTGTTGAGAGGGTAATCTATTACCACTATACGTCATCGGACGTCTCCAAGGATGTTTTTAGGACTTTTTGGGGATGTTGTGTCATGGTCCCCTGAACGTTCTTGGGACATTGTATTATGGTCCCCTGGAGGTTTTTGTCTAGTTCCTGGTTTGTACCAGGGACGTCACCTGATGGTTGCAAAGAAACATCCACACACACTGCTTTTAACATAATGTTTTCAACATATTTGACATGCATGATTATATTGTGTATGTTCATTCATACATTAACTATTATTTAATAATGTCCTCACCTGGGATTTGAACTCACGGTATTCATGGTATTCTGATCTTCCTGCTACACCACCATGTCTGTACCAATGACTGATTTCACCTGTAGGCCTATTTCGACACTTTGCACTTCAAAGTAAATCTCAGCTCTGCTCAAAATATCCTGAAGAAAAACTATTATATTTATCATAGTGATTCAGGAGTAACTGTCACGCCCTGGCTCTGGGGACTCTCGTATGTTGAGCCAGGGTGTTCATTTGTTTATGTTCTAGTCTTTGTATTTCTATGTTGGCCAGGGTGGCTCCCAATCAGAGAGGGCTGTAGCTCGTTGTCTCTGATTGGGAGTCATACTTAGGTAGCCATTAGGCATTCATTGTTTGTGGTTTCTTGTTCTTATTTGGTTTGTGTTCAACCGTAGACATCACGTTTTCGTCTGTTGTTTTGATCGTGTGATCATACTCAAATAAATATAAATATGTTCACCTTCAACGCTGCGCATTGGTCCTCCTCCTTAGACGATCGTGACAGAAGAAACCACCAGAACTGGACCAAGCAGCCTAGTGAGGAGCAGAGTGGGTGGACTTGGGAACAGTGGAGGAAGAGCTTCGACTGGGTCAAGCCGAATGAGGAGCTGAATGGCGGAGATTGGAAGCAGAAGAGCGAGAGTTGGGCGAGAATTATAGAGGCCTGGCCCACGGGGAAGAGAGACTCCCAGAAAATTTTTAGGGGGGGGCTCACGACGTCGGACCAGCAGGAGGCCGCGATAGAGCGGCCCAGCGGGTTGCCAGAGGAGGCCGCCAGGTTACGGGGGCCACTGGTCGAAGAGGGGATGGAGGATGTAGAGGCACGGCGAGAGGTACTGGCGTGTGTTGCCAGTCCGGTCCGGCCTGTTCCTGATCCCCCACGTGGGGCCAGTGGTGTGTGTTCCCAGTACGGTCCGGCCTGTTCCTGCCACTCGCACCAAGTCAGTGGTGCGCTTCGTCAGCCCGGCACGGCCCGTTCCTGCTCCCCGCACCAAGTCAGTGGTGCGCTTCGTCAGCCCAGCTCGGCCCGTTCCTGCTCCCCGCACCAAGTCAGTGGTGCGCTTCGTCAGCCCGGTCCGGCTCGCTCCCGCACCAAGTCAGTGGTGCGTTTCGTCAGCCCGGCGCGGCCCGTTCCTGCTCCCCGCACCAAGTCGGTGGTGCGCCCGTCAACCCGGTCCGGCCCGTTCCTGCTCCCCGCACCAAGTCAGTGGTGCGCCCCGTCAGCCCGGCTCGGCCCGTTCCTGCTCACCGCACCAAGTAAGTGGTGCGCCCGTCAGCCCGGCTCGGCCCGTTCCTGCTCCCCGCACCAAGTCAGTGGTGTGCTTCGTCAGCCCAGTCCGGCCTGTCCCTGCTCCACGCACCAAGCCTACGGTGTGCGTCGTCAGCCTGGTAAGGCCCGTTCCTCCTCCACGCACCAAGCCAGGGGGTGCGCGTCGTCAGTCCAGCACAACCCGTGCCTGGGTCACCGGTGCCTGGTAAGGTCCCGGTCAACTGCTCCACTACGGAGCTGAAGCTATCCGCTCCACCAGTGTGCAGTCCAGCTCCGGTCAGCAGGGCCAGACCGGACCAGGGGTACTTTGGGGGTTTAGAGAAGGAGTGGGGGTCATGTCCGGAGCCGGATCCGCCGCCGAGGCGGAGTGCCCACCCGGTCCCTCCCCTGTTGTGTTTGGTTGGCGCGGTCGGAGTCCGCGCCTTTGGGGGGGGGTACTGTCACGCCCTGGCTCTGGGGACTCTCGTATGTTGAGCCAGGGTGTTCATTTGTTTATGTTCTAGTCGTTGTATTTCTATGTTGGCCAGGGTGGCTCCCAATCAGAGAGGGCTGTAGCTCGTTGTCTCTGATTGGGAGTCATACTTAGGTAGCCGTTAGGCATTCATTGTTTGTGGTTTCTTGTTCTTATTTGGTTTGTGTTCAACCGTAGACATCACGTTTTCGTCTGTTGTTTTGATCGTGTGATCATACTCAAATAAATATAAATATGTTCACCTTCAACACTGCGCATTGGTCCTCCTCCTTAGACGATCGTGACAGTAACATTAAAACAGAATAACATCCAACAACATTAGACAACGATACTGAAAACCCAAACTCAAATTGCTGAAATAAGTAAATTAAATCAATGAGAGAATAGTCAGATTAGCTGATAAGTAAAATAGCAGTGCATATGGCACTCTTTTGCTAAGTGCAGAGATGTATTATAGGGAATGAATGTGCAGGGGACTTCTGAAATTCTACAGACTTTGTGGTGCAGCAGAAAGATCAGCATACCCCAAGAAGTTGTGAGTTAAAATTCCAGGTTGGGTCATATTGAAACGTCAGTACTAAGTGATCATGTCAAATGTAATCATATTGTTTAGCTGAACAGCATACCACTTACCTTAAAACCCCAATACCATTTCATTACTTTACTTATAATGGTTTGGAACACCTGGGACCATCACACAACAAAAACCTCCAGGGGATCATGACACAACGTCCCAAGAAAGTTCAGGGGACCTTCAGTGGACCATGACACAAACGTCCCAAGAAAGTCCTAAAAACGCCCTTGTGGAAGACCCCAGGACAAACCTGGGAACTAGACAAAACCTCCAGGTGACCATGACACAATGTCCTACAAATATTCAGGGGACCTTCAGGGGACCATGACACAACATCCCAATAACATCCCTGGGACAAACCGGGAAGTATAAAAAGTCCTGAGAACATCCTAAAAAGGTCCTGACATGTTCCCCAGTGACGTCCTGATAATTTACAGGGAACTAGACAAAGGTCCCCCAGAGAACGTTCCCTTAGGACATTCACGCAACATTCTTAGAACGTTCCCAGAACATCAGTGGGATAACATAACACCAAAACCCTTAAGGGACCTAATGGGAACATCTCAGAATGTCCTCAGGACATCCCCTGTTTGCTGGGAACACTACAGCCAAACTACACCGGCTTTATGCAACCGCAGAAGATGACAAAACAGGAAGTAGTTGGTTGTTGTTAGCTAGCTACTGTTTTTGACTATCCCGAATGTTATCATCTTCCATCCTTTGTCATTCTGTCTTTCAAAGCCCTTATGCTGGAATCATCTGTTTAACTTTTGTAGTGTCAAGTCAAATGTTGCTAATAATGCTGTAACAAAGGAGTCCGCTTATACTGAACTTTGATCATAAGTTTTATTCATATCACAAGATTTCAGCATAAGTGTACAGATGTATATATCATCCGGAGAGCAGTGTTTCCCAAATTGCAATGTCTGCTCTGGTCTTCTTTGTCTCCATCCAGTATATATAATCTTCCCCAAAATATGGGTGGCTCCCTCTACTGTCCAATCCCCTGTCTTGTATGGGGCGTCACCCTAAAAACGGCTCTCTTTCTTCTAAATAAACATCCTTTCAAGTTCCACTTAAAACCTTATCAAAGTCATAATCTTAATACACTACATATTTCCCCCCTTCGAGACTAACTAAAAGTCTCGAAAACAAAGAGAATAGGATTATGACAAGTAACAATTTCTCTTATTGAGTATCTTTAACAATAAACCCAAAACACTTTTCTCTGGAGTGTAAATACCTTTCTATGAAATATGAACAAATCTTTATGAAATGTGAATACATTACTATGAAATATGAATAAATCTTTATGGAGTGTGAGAGCGAAAAACCTGTCTGGCAGCCTTCTTTCCAAATATCCATCACAGTAAAATTCTCTCATGGCCCCTCTGCCCCAGGCAACCACCTAGGTACTCCAGATCAATTCATAAATCTTTATCAATGCATTTGAAACTATGATGCAATTAAATACACATGAAATCCCCTGCAAACAAAATACTATCCAAAAAAATTCCACACTAAGGCTGGTCGACCCATCGGACCCTACGGTGGATCTCTATCCCTGCCTAGACTCCATGTCCCTAAGCTTCCACGAAATAAACAAAAACATCTAAGATCCCCACATGTATTCAATAACATCAAATATCATTCTACAAAATTAATACAGAAAGAATATGACACAAATTATGTATTACACATGCAAATATGTCTATATTTCATTGCAGACACTGGAATGTAGTCCACTACACTTCATCTCCTCAGCAGTCTCGACTTCCAATGCATCTTTGATGATGGAATTGGAACATTTCCACACCTTCCTTGTTCCATCTCCTCCAGTCCCTTCATATTCTCCTTTCATATTGTCCTTTCATATTGTCCTTGTTTGAGTATTTCAAACTCTACATATTCCCCCAAATGCTTCTGGAAGAAAAGAAAAGACCAAACAGTATCTTTTGCAAAACAACACTTTCAAATTAAAACATCAATATCAACTAAGAATATAAAAATGATATATAAATGATATATGAATCAATAGATAAATGATAGAATAATGTGATTCATTCATACATTTCCCCCCTTTGATTCATAACAAAATACTAAAATCACACTAATATTGAAAAACATTTGAAAAATGATCAAATAATTTTAAAAAAATGATATTTATCCATCAATACTCCATCCAGTCCCACTTGTCCCTCTTCATCCAGATCAGGAACAGTCAACAACGGCATCTGAGTGTTGTCTCCAGGCATCACAACTCCAACCCCTCTCAATATCATAGCTTTCGCAAAGGTCAGTAACAAATTACAAAAGCAAAACATCACACACAGTGCCATCAAAGCTGCTATTAAATCTGAACCATCACTGCTCCCACTGGGCCTAAATGATCTTGCAACCAAGACTTCACTGACCATCCAGCTCCTTCAGATCTACCAAATGCATCCCTTATATTCTTCAATGCATCTATAACACTAGTGATATTATCTGAACTATCTGGAATCAAAGTATAGGTAATATTATCAATATGATCTTCCCAAATTCTACACCATACCATGGAAAAATCCCCACTTCTCTCTTAGATTTATCCTCCAATGATAGGCTTCCCAGACTATGAAATTCCTCTAAAATTGGTGCTGGAGCTATCTGCTCCCTTGTAATCAAATGTGATATATGTATGGCTTTAATAACTATCAATGTTGTAAGAGTTAAATTGCTTCTCACTGTTGTTATAATAGGCTGAAGTGTTGATGTCCTTGTTGCTACTTCATCCATTCTCCCTAAGACTTTTAACTCCTTACTTGTATTTCCATCTATCACCACTAGTGTCACTACATTCACTCTCTCTTCCTACTAACATTGAAACTTAGCTTACTGTCCTAGAGTTCCTTCAACCCTAGTTTTCCTAACTTTTTTAATCTAATCTTTTCTCCTAACTTTTAAAAACCTTTTCCACTGATTTATTCACAAAATCCCTTTACCACCCATTTTTAGAATATGTGATTGGGTAATCCCCACCTGCTTCTGACTTCTTTACACACAGACTTGGCAAACGACTAAACATCTTTTAGCCTAGTTTGAAATCTCCTGCACCTCTTGGTGTAGGAATGTAACCAAGAATAACAGTCACCCCTTTTAACTTTATTTTTCAGACAGATTGTCTAATAGGCAGTCTAATAGATTATCATAGGAAGAAGGACATTATCTTTTCAAGCAAATATGATTCCCAAAAACCCTACTCTTTTAAAATCTTCTACCAGACAGCCGTCTAGTGTACATCTTATTGTACAGTTCAATTTACACAATGCATCTCTTCCCAACAATGCAATAGGTATATGTTCTAATACCAGTATGTGTATTTTAATTTCTCTTTGATTTTTTTTTTTTAGCAGAGCTCAATTGGTTCCTTAAGAGTAATCAGCTGTTTTACTCCCTCAAATCCCTATCCTAATTAGTTAATTTTACATAGTGAGATGTTTAACCTCTTTAGGCTCAACACAGATAAAAGCTTTTCCACTATCACTTCTCCTAGTCCTTTTTATTTTCACTTCAATTGTTAGATATTTTTCCCTAATTGGTGCTATCAGCTGACACCCCCCTTCGGATCTTCTAGGCACTCTAGAATCCTTGCTCCTTTAAGGGTTCACCTGTCCTCCAGATGATCTTCACTTGCTCCTGTATCTTCCTCTGAAATTCTTTCTCTCCAGAAACTATTTATGGATATGAAACAACTTGTACCTCTAGTTGTGGCTGGTACAATTGCATTTGACCTTGTTCAGTTGAAGCTGTAGCAGTGATTGTTGATTTGGTTCACTCTGATTCTTCATAACCAAAGCTTGTTTCTTCTCCTTATTCTTCTTCTTCTTCTTCTTCTCTTATTGTTCCTCCAGTTGTATTTGATTGAGTTTTCTGAGAGTTTCTTGGTCCTGCTCTTTCTTGTTGTTGACATATCAGTATTCTTCAAAAGGTTATATTCTAAGTACTGTCCTCGAAATATCATCTTCCATCATCTTCTTACTTTTCTCTCTTTCCTTGGCCTCAATGTATTCTTCTCCTCCAATTCTTGGGATCCTTTTCTCAGCAGTTCCTTTTCCTGTATCGTCAGCTTCTTGAGTTGTTCCTCCAGTTGTGTTACTTCTTCTAAACTATTCGCTTTATCCAGGCATGATACGCATCGGTCTATATCTCTTTCTATTTCTTCTTTGCTAGTCATTGTTGGATAAAATCCTCTTGAATATGAAGCACCTTTAATCTCCAAGTCTTCATCTTTGTCTTCATCTTTCCGAACCTCATTCTTCTCTTAGTTTCCAGACATCTCGGTTTTTTCTTACTTCTGGAGTTTTGGATTCATTTTTATGGTCGTTTCTGCTTGTCCTCTCTCTATTATTCAACCACTTTCATCATGTTGATGACGTCAGGGTTAAGATTCCCTCTACTAGCTATGGTTGTTCAATGTCAGGCCAACTTTTGTTCCATTTGCCGGATAACCTAGCAATACTTTAGTTAAAGGATTACTATTTTCAACTATATCAACAGGTGTAATTACTTTCATAGCCTTGATATCCTTTTTCCCCATTGTAACAACTCTTTTATATTCCTTTAATGTGAATTATTTTTATTATTTTAGAATATATAGCCTATAGTGTCCTCCCTTTAATTTTTAATATAAACCTTTTTTTATATATAAATATACAAAAAAAAATCTAAATAATAAAAATCAATCAATAAAAAATATGAAAATTCAAAAATAATTTTTATTTCTATTTCCTATTTTACTAATTTATCAATTAGTGGCTATCTTACCACCTTCAATCAGGAAAAGTACAGGAAAGTAGACAACTTCAGAGCAATCCAAAAAGAAAACACCTATAATCCAGCAACACTACAGTACTCATAAACCCCATTATTTAATAAGCACCAAATGACCTCAATCTTACAGAATAATGTCAGTACTCGATTCCCAACAGAACTCTAATCAAACCCACTCATTCACAGAAACTCCAAAAAGCAATTTTTATTTTATCAGTCTTTTGCCAAGTCTTTGTCAAATTGTCATAACATCAAATATCCTGTAGGGGAAGGCCTTGTAAACAGAACAGCACTAGCCTGATATTTGACGAGATCCTCTGTCGCGTCACACCTGTCGCGTGATGTACACGTCAGCACTTCCTGTCTCTCTCTCTCCTCCCCCTCGTCTCTCATATGACAGAAGAACAAAGAAACAGACAAGAATTTAGCCGTTTATGCAGTCACTGAGCTACTTTAACCATTCAATATTCCTCCAGTCACATTCGCGCTAAGAATTAACTCAGGAATCGCATAAATAGCTCAATAACATTTTTATTTTATTTATCTATTTTAATCCGTCATTTTACTTTATTTATTTTAATCCGTCAACATATATCTAACTTATCAATTCAATAGGTCTCAAGAAAAAAGTTTCATCTTCAAACAACAGCCGATGTAACAACCAGAATACACCATTAGACTCTAAATGTCTCTGTCTTTGTTCCTTCGTCTGTCTCCCCGCAGCACAGTGTAACAGAGGAGTGACCTATTTACCCCTACGTCACTCTAGTGTCGTAAAATCACACGTGTCGTAATCTAGTGTCGTAAAATCACACACATGCGCAGTACATTCATCACCACGATTTCACCGTGGAAGCAGCTCCAGACAACAGAACGTTAGCATTCTGCTATAGCTCCTCTCTTTTACCCCTTATAGACAAACAATAACACTTAACAGTTCACAAGACACCAGGCACCAAGCCCAAGCTAACTAAACACATTTCTGGTGGCTCGTCCCATTCCAATGGACCACCAAGGAACAAATATTAATCATAACCCCGCATCAAAAATTGGCATATAGCATGAATTAGCATTAGCATTTAGCATTAGCATTAGCATGTAGCATGAAGCATAATTAGCAGGCCACGTTAGCATTTCTCCCTCCGCCGTGCCGTAAAATTCCATTTGTTAGCTAAATTTGTGCTACCACGAGATCTGTGGAATCGATACGAGAGATCACATCAAACAAGCCATTCGTCAACCGCCAGCTGAGGGGCAACATACATTATCGATATACCACGGTCTCCAGTCCATAGGACTCACCTAAAACACATCTAACACGTTATCAGGATTTTCGGCCCACCTTAAAGAGGTCGCCTGTCTACCAGGGCTTGTCCATGATCCACAGCGGCTCTAAGTTACATACATCTCTGCCTAGGCCTCATTCCTTATTCCACTTAATCGATTGTTCTTGAACTCTTATTCAAGCAAAATATCTCTATAGACACTCTATAGATACTCTCCCCCCTTTTGCGCTGTCTACCAGTGCAAATAAATTTATAATGGTTAGGCCAGACCCCTTATAGTCAACAGCAATAAAAGCAACACAAAGCACACATCGGTCCCCAACGGTACATCTCTCCAGCGCACACTCAAATAGCCTCCGTACTAACAAATGCCCAAAGTGGTGAGGAAACTCACCCTTATCTGGCCATGACTTCGGAACGAGAGTCAGCTCGGCGCCCATGAATGGAACACAGGAGAGACGCAGACCGATCCCGTTCGTGACGCCATTTTGTAGTGTCGAGTCAAATGTTGCTAATAATGCTGTAACAAAGGAGTCCGCTTATACTGAACTTTGATCATAAGTTTTATTCATATCACAAGATTTCAGCATAAGTGTACAGATGTATATATCATCCGGAGAGCAGTGTTTCCCAAATTGCAATGTCTGCTCTGGTCTTCTTTGTCTCCATCCAGTATATATAATCTTCCCCAAAATATGGGTGGCTCCCTCTACTGTCCAATCCCCTGTCTTGTATGGGGCGTCACCCTAAAAACGGCTCTCTTTCTTCTAAATAAACATCCTTTCAAGTTCCACTTAAAACCTTATCAAAGTCATAATCTTAATACACTACACTTTCCTTTATGTTTTATAAATACTTTCATGTCATTGTTTAGCCGTTTCTATCACTTTTTACCACATCAAAAAGATTGCTAGTCAAAACTGTGTCTTGTGTTTAGCATAGCTGTTTGCTATCCCCATTGAAATGTAGCTATGAATCTTCTGTTTAAGTCATGCTAGCTAGTAAGGATATGTGCTTGTATGCAAATGCACATTATGTTCATATTGGTATACTTACCCATTCTACTTACCTCTTTTGACCTGTTGCCAAGTAGTCCCTCGACTGAAGACTGCCATGCTCATTAAAACAAAAATGTCGTCCTCCCTCATCTTAAACAGCACCGACCACCACTGCTGACGATACTCAAAACTGAATGAAGACAAGGCCTCAAAGGGATTAACAAAAAAGTGTAAATATGTAATTGAATATGTTATTAATAAAAATGTAAAAAATGCAATTGCGTTTGTATAAGCTTATTATTTATTGTTTGATTATATAACTACAGTTAGTCTGTAAAGATTCTACAGATGGACTATCCAAATAAAGTGTTACCAAAATCACTATTGACATGTAGTTTCACTGCTGTGTCACTACTAGACTAGTGAACATGTTATTTCCTCAAGTTTCTATCTACAGACTATCAGTAACATTTAAACGAACTATCTACTAACCCTAACCCTAACCTGAACCCTTATCCTAACCCAGGGTTTCCCAAAATCGGTCCTCGTGACCCCAAGGGGTGCACGTTTTGGTTTTTGCCCTAGCACTGCACAGCTGATTCAAATAATCAACTAATCATCAAGCTTTGACAATCAGGAGCATTTTGGTAGTGATCAGTAGTGACACAATACTACAAACACAGAGGGCAGTAGTAATTCAATAGGGATTGAGTAGGCGTTGTAGTGGGGTAATATTTATCACATACCTCACATGTGACCCATTATAAGACTATGCAATTAGCTTATTAAAATGTTTATCTGACTCCATAAAGATCAATAAAATGAGGCAATGAGGCAATGAGTTGACGTTGACTAGCAAGAATTGGTCTCATTATTGTCTATATCAAAGGCAGATAAGCAATGGCGAATTACAAGTCCAATAGAAAGGAGAATCACATACAATTGCTATGTGTGTTACATTGTATGTTCTTATGGAAAGGGTTAATCAGATAGTTACAAGTGACAGAAGTGAGAGACAGTAAAGCAATTCAAATAGCACCCTAAAGTGGTTATCCACTTAGTGGAGAAATCATGTAATTCATTTAATTTCCATGTGATTTGAAAATGAGACAATGTCCACAGTCCATGACTTATCAAATTGGAAGGATTGGAACGGTAAACGTTTTATATGAACGCCAGACATGCTTGGTACCCACATAGCCTATGCACCATCCCTCCCTCAATGACCGTAGACTAATCTGATCATGTTTTTACAATAGGCACATTGTTGTTTGTATTGTATTATTGTTGATTTAATAAATAAATAAAATATATATTTTATTTTTTAAACACAAAAAAAATGTACAAACACTAAATTGAAACGGGAAAGCTGCATAATGACTTTTATGAAAGACTATAGATTGTGTTTGATGCAACAATAGGCCAATAAATCCATAGTTTAATACTAAAGGCGCTGCGTTGTCAATCTGAAGTCCGCATTGGCTGTACAGCATTTACCGTGATACTACCTCTGCAGAAGTCAGCCCATTCCTACTTCTTGCACTTCACAGAGCAGCAGTGCAGAGCTGTTGTGAAGGAAGTTGTCAAGGAAGTGAGTTTGTCTTTATACAGGACTGCCCTCACCTACAGTCAACCAATCATGTCAATGCAGAGCCCTCTGCACTGTTACAACATTTGAGAGGCACATGGCCATGCGGTATGGAGATTGATTTGGCCTCTGCATGACTCCAGAGGCTCCGCAATTGCATCACACCCTCCATACAAAGCTTCTGACCACATTCCAGATCAAGCATACATTGGCTTTTAGGCCTAACGTTTTTATGTTTTAATCTATGCATGTTCTATGGGAACCTGATTTTGAAAGTTTTTCTCGAATTAGGGCCAACTTTCCTCATCATGAAACATAACTCAGCAACATGTCAAGATTTACCAGGGTGATGGAGCGTTATGGATAAGATACAATTTATGCTTGTAGTATGGATAGTGTGACGCAATATTGTGGAGCCTCTGGATGCACGCAGAGGCCAACTTGAGCATCACTATGCTCCTCTCAAATTTTTTAACAATGTGGAGGGCTCCATATAGCTCGCATTGACATGATTGGTTGAAGGTAGGTGAGGGCGGGAGGTCCTGTATAAACATAAACTCACTTCCTTGACAACTTCCTTCACAACAGCTCTACGCTGCTCAGCGAAGCGCAAGCAGTATGTATGCCTTGACTGCTGCAGATGCCATATCACCGTAAATGCTGCAAGGCCAAAGCAGAAAGCGGACTGACCATGTAACGCCTTTTATGGTGGTGCTCATCTGTCTGTGCCTAGATGGTTTTGACTAGACAGGGTGCTGCTAATGTCGCAAGTGACTTTTCCTAGCAGGTTTGGAGAATTTACGCAGCAGATTAGAATAATTAACGTAGCAGGTTAGAATAATTAGGTTAAGGTTAGGAAAAGGGTTAAGGTTAGCTATAATGCTAAAATTCTAATTCATCCCTTCTAGACAAGACCCTAGATGATGGAGAGGGCTTGCTATCGTAGCCAGCATGGTAGCCTCAAACAACTGCAAGGTTAAAAATAAACTGGGCACCGGATTATAGACTGAATGCAGTTTACAAGATTTTGACACTATTTTATACAAATTATCAGGCAATAGCCTGGCTAGCCTATATTTTATAAAGATACTATATAATGACCATGGGTTCTGTTTCCTCTGCTGTTATGAACTAAGTATACAGTGGGGAGAAGAAGTATTTGATACACTGCCGATTTTGCAGGTTTTCCTACTTACAAAGCATGTAGAGGTCTGTAATTTTTATCATAGGTACACTTCAACTGTGAGAGACGGAATCTAAAACAAAAATCCAGAAAATCACATTGTATGATTTTTAAGTAATTAATTTGCATTTTATTGCATGACATAAGTATTTGATACATCAGAAAAGCAGAACTTAATATTTGGTACAGAAACCTTTGTTTGCAATTACAGAGATCATACGTTTCCTGTAGGTCTTGACCAGGTTTGCACACACTGCAGCAGGGATTTTGGCCCACTCCTCCATACAGACCTACTCCAGATCCTTCAGGTTTCGGGGCTGTCGCTGGGCAATACGGACTTTCAGCTCCCTCCAAAGATTTTCTATTGGGTTCAGGTCTGGAGACTGGCTAGGCCACTCCAGGACCTTGAAATGCCTCTTACGGAGCCACTCCTTAGTTGCCCTGGCTGTGTGTTTCGGGTCGTTGTCATGCTGGAAGACCCAGCCACAACCCATCTTCAATGCTCTTACTGAGGGAAGGAGGTTGTTGGCCAAGATCTCGCGATACATGGCCCCATCCATCCTCCCCTCAATACGGTACAGTCGTCCTGTCCCCTTTGCAGAAAAGCATCCCCAAAGAATGATGTTTCCACCTCCATGCTTCACGGTTGGGATGGTGTTCTTGGGGTTGTACTCATCCTTCTTCTTCCTCCAAACACGGCGAGTGGAGTTTAGACCAAAAAGCTCTATTTTTGTCTCATCAGACCACATGCCCTTCTCCCATTCCTCCTCTGGATCATCCAGATGGTCATTGGCAAACTTCAGACGGGCCTGGACATGCGCTGGCTTGAGCAGGGGGACCTTGCGTGCGCTGCAGGATTTTAATCCATGACGGCGTAGTGTGTTACTAATGGTTTTCTTTGAGACTGTGGTCCCAGCTCTCATCAGGTCATTGACCAGGTCCTGCCGTGTAGTTCTGGGCTGATCCCTCACGATCATTGATGCCCCACGAGGTGAGATCTTGCATGGAGCCCCAGACCGAGGGTGATTGACCGTCATCTTGAACTTCTTCCATTTTCTAATAATTGCGCCAACAGTTGTTGCCTTCTCACCAAGCTGCTTGCCTATTGTCCTGTATCCCATCCCAGCCTTGTGCAGGTCTACAATTTTATCCCTGATGTCCGTACACAGCTCTCTGGTCTTGGCCATTGTGGAGAGGTTGGAGTCTGTTTGATTGAGTGTGTGGACAGGTGTCTTTTATACAGGTAACGAGTTCAAACAGGTGCAGTTAATACAGGTAATGAGTGGAGAACAGGAGGGCTTCTTAAAGAAAAACTAACAGGTCTGTGAGAGCCGGAATTCTTACTGGTTGGTAGGTGATCAAATACTTATGTCATGCAATAAAATGCAAATGAATTACTTAAAAATCATACAATGTGATATTCTGGATTTTTGTTTTAGATTCCGTCTCTCATAGTTGATAAAAATTACAGACCTCTACATGCTTTGTAAGTAGGAAAACCTGCAAAATCGGCAGTGTATCAAATATTTGTTCTCCCCACTGTATTTCCAATAGGCCTAGATGAATGTCCTCTTTTTCTTCTCCCAGTAAAATACTAATTAGGTTCAAGATTAGGCTAATTTGTGAAAATAAAGGATATAGTGATGTTTTACTTCTTCTTCGCTCAAAGCAATGGTTTATTAGCTATCTATCATGAATAAACAAATAATCATCACACAATTATTTTTCAGATTTGGTCTGTCTTAATCCAATAGGCCTACTAATTTCATTAAGTAAATTGTTTGTCTATGCCTATTACAATCAGCATTTTAGGATGAACTCGAATAGTTTGATTATAATTTCCAGTTAAATCATTTTTTTTCATTAGAATGCGCTTGTTTCATTACTTTACTCGAAGCGCAGCCGAATTTAATGACTTCTGACAAGTGTGTGCCTCTCTCCAACACTTGGCTCGTGCGTCCGGTTTGCGTCTTTTGTTGGTGATGGCAAACACTGAAAAGAAAAAGGTTCTCCTTTTACCCTCCACCACTAATCCCGTCAGTGAAATTTGGTCTCATTTCTTCTTGTCTTGCTCTGACAGGCATGCATGCACTCCAATTTACCCTCGTCATGGGGGGCTCTAATCTACTCATCCGGCGGGGTTTGATCTCAGTCCTGCCTCCTCGGTTCAATGAGACGCTTCATTAAATTTAATATGAGGAGTGTGCCAACAACTGTCAGGACCTCCTACCACGTGTTGCTGGAGCTCTCCAACTGAGACCACTTTACAATATGTGTATTATTCATTTATTTTCTGATTTTTGGGGAGGCCGTGGTCAGAGGAAGGAAAGCGTGGGTTACCGCAGTTCTAATGTGCGCAGAGAAAACAGAGACACCGCTAAATCGGATTAGATTATACACATTGGGTTTGTGGCCTGCCTGTCAGTTATCCTAGCTTTTATAGGCCTACATTTATTTCTATTTATTTGACCCAATGTTTTCCTTTATCTCTTTTGTGAGCATAAGGCTACACCCTTGATTTCAATTATCCAGCCAACAAATCCCTTTGTGAAGATGTCAATGAAGGCCTAGGATTTCTCATAAAGGTCTATTATTTCATAAAATCTATAATTTCCCATGGTTGCAATTATCAAAAAGTAGTTTTTGGCATTTTTTGGGGGCGAGATAAGATGTTAGCCTGCTGTGCCTTTAGCTTATAGGATAAATCTTAATCAAATAATTAATAGACGAGCTCTAAAAGTGGCCTGATCGCACTCCTTCCCAGAGCCAAGCCCCATGCGCACAGCGATCACTCAGATGGACCTAATCCACTTTTGATGAACTTGGTTAATAGACATCCTGCTGACATTATCGAAGGGATCCAACTCTATTCATTACGCGCACACGACCCTTGCCACGCCCATAGCATCCTCACAAGCATTTGTCAATAAATTCTCCCCTCACACCAGAAACTTTTTTAAGGCACGGGTCTAGAAGTTCAGTTACGTCTGCACGGTTGAATCTATTCCATAGTCAGGACAATGCAACGCCGCAAAAGTCTATTTGCGCCACACATCTCCAGAGACGCAGACACTGGTGCTGATTTGAAAGTGCAAGTGCATCCTATAGACCTGCCACATGGAGCTCTTGTGCAGAACAGTTGGATAGAGGAGAGAGCAGAGCACAGGGGCGAGTGTGACACGTGCGCTATTGGGGAGCTCAGATTGCCAGGGCTTGGATACATCGAGCAGGACCAGAGCACCATCGACAGAGCGCAAAGGCGGCGGCGCATGGCTGCAAACGCCCGGGAGAGGAGGAGGATGCTCGGGCTCAATTTCGCATTCGACCGCCTCAGGAGCGTCATCCCTAACCTGGAGAGCGACAAGAAGCTGTCAAAGTCAGAGACGCTTCAGATGGCGCAGATATACATCTCGACGCTCAGCGACTTGTTGCAGGACAGGCCCTGCGTCGCGGAATTCAGCAACACTGTACTTGAGAGCACGGAGCAAGTGGACACGGCCCCAACGGGAAGGCCAACAATGAACTCCACAGCAGAAGACGCAACTGTAAAGCTACCTGGGCAAGGTACATATCATATATGTAGAGACAGTGGAAACGTGACGTGCGCGCCTTGCGAAGACCAGAAGACAGAGCTGCGAGGGTTTATGAACCTGTGGGAGAGAACTAGTGGCACGAAATAACTGATTGTATTTGTTTGTGCTTAGTAATTTGTGCTTTCCATACAAAACACGTTGTTTCTAGTTTGAAACCTTATGTAGATTATCTGGCTGAAGTAAAAACACATTTACGCATCAATATGACTTTTATCTAAAAGTTTCGGCTTCTTTTGCATGTCTTAAAGTTATAGGGGCAGCTTATGCTGTGTAAAAACAGGCAATAGATTATTCTTAAACATGATACAAACGTACAGAAGTGTACAAAAATACACCAAAAGTATCAGACAGATATACTGAAAGTAGCAATTTTATTCTAGTTAAAATTATATACAGGTAACCAAAGACATTCTTGAAATTGGTACAAAGATCATGTTCCTGCATTTGGCTTTGTATACCTTTTTAATCGGACTTTCAAATAACTGAGAAATGCTGTATAAAATAAAAATAGGATTGGATTCAGAAAAGTAGTGTACCATTTCTAAATTTCCAATAGGCAATATTTACAAAAGTATTTACATTATTTCATTCATTTCCAGATTTGTGAATAAAGCGCTTGTAAACTTTAGAAGTGTTGAAATAGCTTAGAAAGTACTGATGAGGATGTGTATGGAAAAGGCTGAAACTTAAATGTCTGCAATGCTGTGAGAAACAAAAACGACACGTTGGAAATACACACCAAATGAGAATAAATGCAACTTTAGAACATAAATCTTAGACCCCAACCTCTCATCATCCAAGCCGGGATAACAGGATTTTAGTTTTATGGGAGAAATCTATGGGAAACAGCATAGGACCAATGCAGTAGCTGACACTGTGCTTCAGCCAATAGCAGTCCCTATCTAGCCCGAAATTAACAAAACTGAGAACGCTGGCTATGAAACATTATATTAATAGCCATCACATTATGAAACTCAGATGTATGGGTACAGCAACTGCTAGACTGGGAGGCTTGGTTCATGAACAATAGTTATCTTATCATTTCAAGTACTTAATTTAAAAAGTTTGAAATACTACAAATATGGTAGTCTTCCAGTCCAGTTGATTTATTATGTTGAAATTAATTGAGAAAAGCTTAATAAAGCAATTGAAGCATTGCAGAGAGAAAGGGACTTGTTTGTATTTATTCAGAGACAGAAGTGATGCTTGAGAGACCGGAAACCAACAATGTGTGAAGTGTTCTACAGCCTTCAACAGATAGTTTGAATGACCATAGTGCTTCACCTAACAGAGGCTCTCCAGTCCAAATTAAAAGACACAAAATCCATACTTTCCTGTTGGCCATAACTAATAATGATGGGGGTAAGTATACACTAAATTATGTAGTTCTCGCACGTTAGTGAAAACTACAGATGGGGACCATTTCAGGTCTGTCCTTGAAGAGCTAGAATCTCTGAAAGTATTGACTTGGACAGACCGAGAGGTGAGACTCACCAAACTAACAAATCTGTCTCACCCTCACCTCATGGTGCACTTTGAAAGAGAACTCAAATCTATTCGAACTGGACAAAAACTGGTTGAATAAACATTGTTGCCACGTCATTTCAACAACAAAAATGAATGTGATGTTGAATCAACGTGGACTACTGATTGGATTTGTAAAAAGTCATCAACATAAAAGGCATTTCATCTTTTGTTCACCCAACTTTTAACCTAAATCCAATGACATGGTGAAATCTTGTTGATTTCACGTTGAATTCATATTAGTTGACAACTCAACCAAATGTAACAGACGTTGAACGGACGTCTGTGCCCAGTGGGTTTTGACACCCTCCACTGAACTACAAAGAGGTTTTTAGAACACACAAAAAAGCAGAAGAGTCGTGAAAGCAATAAAATGGCATCAGTGCAGAGGGGTTATGGAGCTCTGGAGGCTTTCAGCATTTCAAAGAGGGCTGAGAGCTCGAGCTTTTGTGCTCCTATTCCAGTTGTGTGGGTCACTGCCCAATGCTTTCTATGGATTCAGAGGGGGGAATTCAGGCACACAGGCACTTTGATGACTATCGAAAGTTAACAGAGGATGGAGGCAGGGAAAGAGCCATCTTTTACTGCAGACAGAAAACAAAACCCAATACAAAGGAGGAAGTGATGTCACAGTCTGCCCCTTCCACAAAAACATGTCCAGGCAGATAGCTGTAATAAGGAGGGGAAATATCGATTTGGAATACAAGGAGTTTTTATATGAATGTACAACCTGACCAGCACAAGTAGGGACATCTATTAAAGAAAAAATAATCTAATTGAATGAATATCAATGAGTCAATCATAAATTATATTTTCATGAGGGAACAGAAAATCCCAATGTTGAGAACAAAGTCTAGAATATAACGGGAGGTTTTTCGGATTTTCTTCTCTGGTTATTCCAAGCAGGCTTCATAATAATAGGAGGTGGAATGCTGAAAGAGTGCTTCAGGCCTCACGTGTGTGACGGAAGACCATCACAGTTTGTATAGTGAATGTGGTGATGACAATGATGATGAAGATGGGTGGTCGTTATTAGCAGGCTGTGTGTGTGTCTGGACTCTGGGGTAGGGTCTACCCAACTGTCCTGGTCTCTGTGTGAGGCGAGCGGTCAGTCCCCAGTGTGACCAGTGTGGTCCCTTCCCACAGAGGCAGGCCTCTCTAACAGTGCTCCAGATAGTCAATGACCCGAGAGATGGACTTCTGCCCTGCGGTGCCCACATCACACTATGGAGAGAGGGAGGGTGGGTGAGAGGGAGGGTAGGTGAGAGGGAGGGAGCAGAGGTCAGTTACCACACACATTGAAGCATTCTCCACACAACATCCCTATTTAGACATAAGGCTACAGGAACCAGACAGGGATACTACTCATTAGCCTGTACAAGCTCAATGACACAATAAAGAAGCGACAATAAAGACCTTTAAAAACAGACCTTTTATCTTTTAAATGTGAGAGAACTTACTGTAAGATTCATGAAATTGAGGAACTTCTTGAGCATTTCTGTCATTATTGAGAAATCTCCTTTGGGCAGGCTTTCCCTCACAGTAGTCACATTCATCTGAAAGAGAAGACTATGAATCAGAACTGAAACCTTTGTTAGTTCTACTCACATGTCCAATCTCTGATGACATAAACCACAACAGGCAGCTGTAGAATGTCAGTGAACAGTAATTATAGTGATAAAACGAATCCCCATTATGTTCAAATCATCTCTTCGAGGGAAGACGCACCAGAACCGTAACCACCATAACCAAGGTTGGCCGTGCGCAGTAGATCACACGCTGGGTGTCGACTAACGGTGGTGATCGAAAATGTAGAATCATCAGGAAAATTAAATGATGTCCGATGTTCTGTGGTCAGAGGCGCTAGCATGGCCGGTCCACTGCTTTCAAGTACACTCAGCCGTCCATATCTCTGGTGTTCCCTCTCTTAAAACCAGTATTCAGTTAGTTTAGGCTAAAACTTCGGAATTCATTCATTGGAACTTGTCCAGTCCTTGTAGTGAAGCCAACCAGTTTTTTTGTTTTGATTTTATGTTTGATATATGTTTTTGTTCTTATTAGAGGACAGAGGTAGCGATTTAAAGTTGGAGAGAGAGAGAGAGCGCTGAAAGAACGAGCCGGATTTGAACCCATTCTGGCAGCAGTACGTGTTTTACAGGCACGAAGTGGCTTAGACCGCTAGACCAGCCAGGCCACAGCCATTTTGTTTTAAGACAAAAGTCTTGTCTAAAGTCTGAGGCGTGACATTTACGAGATAGAACAGAGAGCCCTGTCCAGATTAAAGCTACAGCCTGGGACTGGTACAGGTTTATCAGAGATAACGTCCATGGCACATCAATCACAACCTAACTGCCCATTGGGATACTCAGTTAGAGAAAGTCCATTACTAGAGATGCACTAAGCTCTCAAGGCATCATTGGATCGCTAATAACATCTTCAAAAAAGAAATGGCCATTAAAGGCGGAAAAACATTATCACAGCTTATATTTTCCTTTCGATAGTCGGCCGTGAAACTTTTAAGACGGCAATTTTGAAGGCAACCATTGATGGTCCCTGAGAGAGGTTTAAAAATGACAGATGACGGATGTTTATTACCAATGTTCGAACGAGGCGTCGCAGACGAGTCTGTTTAAATGGTGATGTGGGTATTTGAAGTGCACGTTGGGTACATTGGAAAACAACAGCCTAGTCAGACATACATAATGGCGCCAACTCAGCACTGGCTATGTGTGTCCGTACACAATGGATTCGTTAGTCTTACCTACCTCTGGATAAATGGCCAAAATGTCATGTAAAGTCTGCGTGTCTAGTGAACAAGGCCAAACTAGGGGACCCATTATGTGATGTGGCCTCGTCTCATTGCTTCAACATGAAGGGCTGCATCGGTTCAGGGTTAGACAGTGTTGTGTAGAGAAGGGATCAATGATTTGACTGTAATTATAGAAATGATTTACGTTCCTTTATTCATCTCTTATTGCCTATTGCTTGTGTTTTTATCATTCTAATTATTTCCAGTAAAATGTGTTCCACTTTTAACTGCAATTTAAATAACATTTGATTTGATTATGTAGAGCAGCCATGCCAGTCAGAGCCTGCAGTGCGAGTGTCAGGGTGCGTCCTTACCGGACTCCCCTGACAGAGACAGCCCAGTAGCAGTGCAGTGTAAGAGGCCACGATGCTGTCCTCCATGTGCTTTCCAGCATGCTGAAGAGCTGCAGGAGGAAGGGATGGAGGGAGGAGGAGCAGGAGGAGAAAGTGTCAGTCGGCAAAATATTCATAGAATAACCAATTCAGCTCCTAACCTATAATCCAAAACATGGGTTCTTCTTAATCTATTTTCAGAGTTACCTAGTCGCCATTATGCATCTATTACATTAGACTCTGTTAGCTTTGTTTAGGCTTTATTTAACCAGGTAGGTCATTACCTTTGGTAAGGTCTATTTCCTCCTCCTCCTCCTCCTTCTTGGCCTTCTCCTTCTCGCTGATGGCGTTGGCGTTATTGTTCTCCGAGGCCACCCATTGGATCTCGCCACCCGACTCCTGCCACTCGCCGCTCTGGTCCAGCTTGGGCTTGGGCACGTCGTTGATGAAGTCATCCGTCTCGGCCTCCGCCGCTATGGCCGCTTGCTCCCGCTGGAGGAAGAGCTGAGGGCACGAACACGTACGGGTCAGAAAGGGTTGCATTTACATGGAATCAGTGATCAGTTCATCCATTAAAACAATCGAATCAAATTTTACTTGTCAATTGCGTCGAATACAACATGTGTAGACTTGACAGTTAAATGCTTACTTACGACCATTTTCCAACAATGCAGAGTTAAAAAGTAAGAATGTTGCACACAAAAAAATAAGGAAATAGTAACACAAAATTACAATAACGAGGCTATATACAAGGAGTACCAGTACAGAGTCAATGTGCAGGGGTACGAGGTAGTTGAGGTAATATGTACATGTACACTACAAGTCAAAAGTTTTAGAACACCTACTAGGGTTTTTCTTTATTTTTACTATTTTCAACATTGTAGAATAATAGTGAAGCCATCAAAACTATGAAATAACACATATGGAATCATGTAGTAACCAAAAAAAAGTGATAAACAAATCGAAATATATTTTATATTTGAGATTCTTCAAAGCAGCCACCCTTTGCCTTGATGACAGCTTGGCACACTCTTGGCATTCTCTCAACCAGCTTCACCTGGAATGCTTTTCCAACAGTCTTGAAGGAGTTCCCACATATGCTGAGCACTTGTTGGCTGCTTTTCCTTCACTCTGCGGTCCAACTCATCCCAAACCATCTCAATTGGGTTGAGGTCGGGTGATGGTGGAGGCCAGGTCATCTGATGCAGCACTCCATCACTCTCCTTCTTGGTCAAATAGCCCTTAAAGTCTGGAGGTGTGTTGGGCCATTATCCTGTTGAAAAACAAATGATAGTCCCACTAGGTGCAAACCAGATGGTATGGTGTATTGCTGCAGAATGCTGTGGGAGCCATGCTTGTTAAGTGTGCCTTGAATTATAAATAAATCACAGACAGTGTCACTAGCAAAGCACCCCCACACGATAACACTCCTCCTCCATGCTTCACGGTGGGAACCACACATGTGGAGATCATCCGTTCACCTACTCTGCATCTCACAAAGACACAGCAGTTGGAACCAAAAATCTCAAATTTGGACTCATCAGACCAAAGGACAGATTTCCACAGGTCGAATGTCCATTGCTCGTGTTTCTTGGCCCAAGCAAGTCTCTTCTTCTTATTGGTGTCCTTTAGTTGTGGTTTCTTTGCAGCAATTCGACCATGAAGGCCTGATTCACGCAGTCTCCTCTGAACAGTTGATGTTGAGATGTGTCTGTTACTTGAACTCTGTGAAGCATTTATTTGGGCTGGTAACTCTAATTAACTTATCCTCCGCAGCAGAGGTAACTCTGGGTCTTCCTTTCCTTTCATCATAGCGCTTGATGGTTTTTGCGACTGCACTTTTCCGGATTGACTGACCTTCACGTGTGAATGCCAAGAGTGTGCAAAGCTGTCATCAAGGCAAAGGGTGGCTAATTTGAAATATAACATATTTTGATTTGTTTAACACTTTTTTGGTTACTACATGATTCCATGTGTTATTTCATAGTTTTGATGTCTTCTCTATTATTCTACAATGTAGAAAATAGTAAAGATAAAGAAAAAGCCTGGAATGAGTAGGTGTCCAAACTTTTGACTGTGTGTGTGTGTGTGTGTGTGTGTGTGTGTGTGTGTGTGTATATATATACACAGTGAGGGAAAAAATATTTGATCCCCTGCTGATTTTGTACGTTTGCCCACTGACAAAGACATGATCAGTCTATAATTTTAATGTTAGGTTTATTTGAAAAAAATCCAGAAAAAAGATTTCTGGCTCCCAGGTGTCTTTTATACAGGTAACAAGCTGAGATTAGGAGCACACTCTTAAAGGGAGTGCTCCTAATCTCAGCTTGTTACCTGTATAAAAGACACCTGTCCACAGAAGCAATCAATCAATCAGATTCCAAACTCTCCACCATGGCCAAGACCAAAGAGCTCTCCAAGGATGTCAGGGACAAGATTGTAGACCTACACAAGGCTAGAATGGGCTACAAGACCATCGCCAAGCAGCTTGGCGAGAAGGTGACAACAGTTGGTGCGATTATTCGCAAATGGAAGAAACACAAAATAACTGTCAATCTCCCTCGGCCTGGGGCTCCATGCAAGATCTCACCTCGTGGAGTTGCAATGATCATGAGAACGGTGAGGAATCAGCCCAGAACTACACGGGAGGATCTTGTCAATGATCTCAAGGCAGCTGGGACCATAGTCACCAAGAAACAATTGGTAAAACACTACGCCGTGAAGGACTGAAATCCTGCAGTGCCCGCAAGATCCCCCTGCTCAAGAAAGCACATATACAGGCCCATCTGAAGTTTGCCAATGAACATCTGAATGATTCAGAGGAGAACTGGGTGAAAGTGTTGTGGTCAGATGAGACCAAAATCGAGCTCTTTGGCATCAACTCAACTCGCCGTGTTTGGAGGAGGAGGAATGCTGCCTATGACCCCAAGAACACCATCCCCACCGTCAAACATGGAGGTGGAAACATTATGCTTTGGGGGTGTGTTTCTGCTAAGGGGACAGGACAACTTTACTGCATCAAAGGGACGATGGACGGGGCCATGTACCGTCAAATCTTGGGTGAGAACCTCCTTCCCTCAGCCAGGGCATTGAAAATGGGTTGTGGATGGGTATTCCAGCATGACATTGACCCAAAACACACGGCCAAGGCAACAAAGGAGTGGCTCAAGAAGAAGCACATTAAGGTCCTGGAGTGGCCTAGCCAGTCTCCAGACCTTAATCCCATAGAAAATCTGTGGAGGGAGCTGAAGGTTGGAGTTGCCAAACGTCAGCCTCGAAACCTTAATGACTTGGAGAAGATCTGCAAAGAGGAGTGGGACAAAATCCCTCCTGAGATGTGTGCAAACCTTGTGGCCAACTACAAGAAACGTCTGACCTCTGTGATTGCCAACAAGGGTTTTGCCACCAAGTACTAAGTCATGTTTTGCAGAAGGGGTGAAATACTTATAAATGTATTTGCATTTTAATGAGGGAAATAACATTTTTGACATGCGTTTTTCTGGATGTTTTTGTTGTTATTCTGTCTCTCACTGTTGAAATAAACCTACCATTAAAATGATAGACTGATCATGTCTTTGTCAGTGGGCAAACGTACAAAATCAGCAGGGGATCAAATACTTTTTTCCCCTCACTGTGTGTGTGTGTGTATATATATATATATATATATATATATATATATATATATATAAACACACACACACACATCTCCCGAGTGGCGCAGCGGTCTAAGGAACTGCATCTCAGTGCTTGAGGCGTCACTACTAGAAGCGTCACTATAGACCCTGGCTCGATTGCAGGCTGTATCACAATCCGCCCGTGATTGGGAGTCCCATAGGGCGGCGCACAACTGGCCCAGCATCATCCGGGTTTGGCCGGGGTAGGCCGTCATTGTAAATAAGAATTTGTTCTTAACTGACTTGCCTAGTTAAGTAAAGGTTAAATAAATAACAAATATATACACACACAGTCATATGAGTACACCCCCTGGAAGTTTTTTTTTTTTTTTTTTTTTTACATATTTGGACAGATGGATATGTAATCTTCACTTCAACACTATTGACAGAAAGGTAACCTAATTTAACAAATGACACTGAAAGATTATACTTTGCAATCATTTATTCATCAAAAATCAACAGAAATGAAATTCCATAGTGCGGAAAAACAAGTACACCCCTCGCATCAATAGCTTGTGTTGCCCCCTTTGGCTGAAATAACTTAATGTAGATGTTTCTTGTAACTGTCTATCAGTCTATTACACTGACTGGGAGGAATTTTTGCCCACTCTTCTTTACAGTACTGCTTCAACTGTGTCATGTTCGAAGGATTTCTTGCGTGCACTTTCTTGCGTGCACGGCCCGCTTCAAGTCCCCCCACAGCATTTCGATAGGACTGAGATCTGGGCTTTGACTCGGCCATTCCATAACCCTCCATTTCTTATTTTTGAGCCATTCTGTTGTAGCTTTGATTTTGTGTTTCGGATCATTGTCCTGTTGCAAGACCCATGTTCGGTTCAGCTTCAGCTTTTTGACAGATGGCCTCACATTCTCCTCAAGAATTCTCTGGTACAATATAGAATTCATGGTTGACTCAATGATGGCAAGTTGACCAGGCCCTGAGGCAGTAAAGCAGCCCCAAACCATAATATCACCGCCTCCATGCTTTACAGTTGGTATAAGGTTCTTCTGTTCAAAGGCAGTGTTTCGTTTTCGAAAAACATGGCGTCTGGCATTGCGACCAAACAACTCCACCTTTGACTCATCTGTCCAGAGCACATTGTTCCAGTAGTTTTGGTCTTTAGCCAGGTGTTGTCTGGCAAACGTCAGTCGTGTCTTGATATTCTTTTTTGAGAGTAGAGGCTTCTTCCTTCCTGACCTCCCATGTAGGCCAAGTTTGTGCAGTCTCTGACAGTTGACTCATGCACTTCGACATTGATTGTGGTAAAAGGGGCCTGTAGATCCTTTGATGTTACCCTGGGGTTCTTAGAGAATTCTATGAGCATCTTTCAGTCAGCTCTCGGGCTGAATTTGATGGGACGACCTGTCCTAGGTAGATTGCCAGTGGTCTGGAATTTTCTCAATTTGTAGATGAGCCGTCGGAGAGTGGAATGATGTACTTCGAATTGCTTGGAAATTGATTTGTAACCCCTCCCAGACTCATGGGCATCAATAATCTTTCTTCTGAGGGCCTCGGGTAGGTATTTTAATCTTGGCATGATGTGTTACCACACACCCATATGGTTCAGACCAAACCAGACAAAGTTTCTAATCTTTATGGAAGGCTGGACCCTCCTAAGTTTATTATTTTCTAATCATTTGCACCTGTTTCCCGCATAAGGAAAAGGCATTCTTGTTTATTTTAATTGCATAACATTTTCAAAGTTATTTTTTTTTTGTGTGATTTGTTAAATTGGGTTACCTTTATCAATGAATGTGGTGGGAATTTAGCTCAAATATCCATGTGTTCAAATATACTTTTTTTTAAATACCACTTTCCTGGGGGTGTACTTACTTTTTCACATGACTGTATATAAATAATTCCAATAATACTATATATTATTCCATATCTATGAGATCGTATTATTGCTCTTTGAAGTGTACGAGGTCTCTATACAACCTATGAACACACACACCCCCTTCACACCCACACATACACCATTCACACACACCCACCCTTCACACACACCCACTCTTCACACACACCCACTCTTCACACACACCCACTCTTCACACACACCCACTCTTCACACACACCCACTCTTCACACACACCCACTCTTCACACACACCCACTCTTCACACACACCCACTCTTCACACACACCCACTCTTCACACACACCCACTCTTCACACCCACTCTCTAACCCACCTGCACCAGGGCAGCGATGGCAGTGAGCGATCCTTCCGTCTTGAGCTCCTCTTTGTCAGCCACCAGGACAGAGTTGAAGGGAGCTCCTCCATCCATCGCCATCTCTACCAGGCAGTAGCGGTTCCTGGCACTGTACTCCACCAGGTTGATCAGCAGACCCAGACCCTGGAGAACCATCACACTTCAGACCGGAGAAATACACACTCCTACACACACACACACACACTCAGAGTACTGTCATCAAGACCCAGACCCTGCGCACACAAGTTGTGTCCCAAATGACACCCTATTCCCTATATAGGGTGTGTGGGCCCTGGTCAAAAGCAGTGCACTTTAAAAAGGGGAAATCTGCAGTTGCTAAATACATTTGTTGACTTATAAATGACTGATGTGCCCATTGATTCTTGAAGAATTTAACTTCTTAATGCCTCATGAGCTTATTAGTTTAACTGTCGTATCACCATCAGAACCCAAAGTATAAGCTTGTTTTACCCCAATGTTTGTTTACATTTACTTTGTTTTCAAACACTTTCAAGCCTAAAACTATAATTTTGATATCATGGATGGTCAAGTCCTTGTATCCTTAGCTCTGAATTTGATAGTTGTTACATTTCTACAGCCCCATCCCTCAGCTTTTTACCAAAATAGGGAACAGGCTTTGTTATTGTTTCAACTGCCGGTTGCCCCTTTAGAAGGGCATATGGTGCCATTTGGGACGCAGAGACAACCACACATGAAAATGGACATACACACATACGCCGTCCAATATAGTCCCCTAGATTCAAAGTACCCTAATCTATCAACTAAGTCAATTTAAACATATTTGAGCAAGTTCTTCACAGAGGAATGCTGACAATGCTTGTCAGAGTGGTTAAGATTCACACAATAGAACTGGGGCCCAAACATAACATGAAAACTCAAGGAAGTCAAAGCATCTCAGCGTTTTCAGTGTCGATCTAGGATCAGTTTTGCCTTTTTAGATCACAATTAATACAATTATATGGACAGGGGAAACCTGCTCCTAGATCTCCTACTCCGAAGACACTTTATAAATATGGTGCCCTGGAATCCTATCTAACCAAAGCCGTGGATTCCACTTGATACTAGGATAATGATGACACTCACCAGTACGCGGATGTCGAACCTCCTCTCCTGAGGAAGGTACTGTGGAACCCGGAGCACACAGTTCAACGATGTCATCATCATGTCCTCCTGCTCACCTGTCTTCGTGCTTCCCCACTCTACAGCCACACACAGGGGGTAGAACACAGTCACTATGGGACCTCAACCATTACAGTGCATTCAGAAAGTATTCAGACCCCTTCCCCTTAACCACATTTTTGTTACGTTACAGCCTGATTCTAAAATGGATTAAATAAAATGTTTCCCTCAATCTACACACAATACCCCATAATGACAAAACAAAAACAGGTTTTTAGAAATGTCTGCACATTTATTCAAAATAAAAAAACTGAAATACCTTATTTACATAAGTATTCAGACCCTTTGTTATGAGACTCGAAATTGAGCTCAGGTGCATCCTGTTTCCATTGATCATTCTGTTTCCATTGATCATCCGTGGTCTTCTGTAGCTCAATTGGTAGAGCATGGCGCTTGTAACGCCAGGGTAGTGTGTTCGATCCCCGGGACCACCCATACGTAAAAATGTATGCACACATGACTGTTAGTCGCTTTGGATAAAAGCGTCTGCTAAATGGTATATTATTATTATTATGTTTCTACAACATGATTGGAGTCCACCTGTGGTAAATTCAATTGATTGGATATGATTTGGAAAGGCACAAACCTGTCTATATAAGGTCCCACAGTTGACAGTGCATGTCAGCGCCAAAACCAAGCCATGACGTCGAAGGAATTGTCCGTAGAGCTCAGAGACAGGATTGTGTCGAGGCACAGATCTGGGGAAGGGTACCAAAAAATGTCTGCAGCATTGAAGGTCCCCAAGAACACAGTGGCCTCCATCATTCTTAAATGGAAGGAGTTTGGAACCACCAAGACTCTTCCTAGAGCTGGCAGCCCGGCCAAACTGAGCAATCGGGGGAGAAGGGCCTCGAACAGGGAGGTGACCAAGAACCCGATGGTCACTCTGACAGAGCTCCAGAGTTATTCTGTGGAGATGGGAGAACCTTCCAGAAGGACAACCATCTCTGCAGCATTCCACCAATCAGGCCTTTTTGGTAAAGTGGCCAGACGGAAGCCACTCCTCAGTAAAAGGCACATGACAGCCCGCTTGGAGATTGCCAAAAGGCACCTAAAGGACTCTCAGACCATGAGAAACAAGATTATCTGGTCTGATGAAACCAAGATTGAATTATTTGGCCTGAATACCAAGTGTCACGTCTGGAGGAAACCAGGCACCATCCCTAAGCTGAAGCATGGTGGTAGCATCATGCTGTGGGAATGTTTTTCAGCGGCAGGGACTGTGAGACTAGTCAGGATTGAGGGAAAGATGAACGGAGCAAAGTACAGAGAGATCCTTGATGAAAACCTGCTTCAGAGTGCTCAGGACCTCAGACTGGGGCGAAGGTAGTCCCCTGTAGCTCAGTTGGTAGAGCATGGCGCTTGCAACGCCAGGGTTGTGGGTTCGTTTCCCACGGAGGGCCAGTATGAAAATGTATGCACTCACTAACTGTAAGTCGCTCTGGATAAGAGAGTCTGCTAAATGACTAAAATGTCAAATGTAAGGTTCACCTTCCAACATGACAACGACCCTAAGCACACAGCCAAGACAACGCAGGAGTGGCTTCGGGACAAGTTTCTGAATGTCCTTGAGTGGCCCAGCCAGAGCCTGGACTTGAACCCGATCGAACATCTCTGGAGAGACCTGAAAATAGCTGTGCAGCGACACTCCCCATCTAACCTGAGAGAGCTTGAGAGGATCTGCAGAGAATAATGGGAGAAACTTCCCATATAAAGGTATGCCAAGCTTGTAGCGTCATACCCAATAAGACTCGAGGCTGTAATCGCTGCCAAATGTGCTCCAACAAAGTACTGAGTAAAGGGTCTGAATGCTTATGTAAATATTTCAGTTTATATTTTTTATACATTAGCAAAAATGTCTAAAAACCTGTTTTGCTTTGTCATTATAGGGTATTGTGTGCAGATTGATGAGGGGGGGAAAAACGATTTAATCCATTTTAGAATAAGGCTGTAACGTAACAAAATGTGGAAAAAGTCAAGGGGTCTGAATACTTTCTGAATGCACTGTATGTGCATAACAAATTTTTTGGAAGACTAATTTGTTTAGGTGTCATATCAAAACCATTAACACACTTCTATGAATGAGCGGTGAGTGCCGCCCAGTGCCCAAGATAGTGTAGGTATGCTAATGTCCTCAAATAACCATAATCCTTTTCTGTCCACTGCAGTGGCACGCTCTGCTCATTCTGTGTCCAGATGATACTGTGTGAGAGGCCATTTGGCCACGGAGTGTGTGTGCGTCTATATTGAAGTGCGTGTCTCTCTCACCATTGTCGTGGGTTAGGTTAAGCAGCACGCCGATGATGGCCCTCATGCAGTCCTCCACGGCCTTGCCCACGTTGCTGTGGCTGGCGTAGGGCAGGGCGGTGCCCGCCGAACACAAGGTGCTGTTCACTCCCGTCTCCCGGCTGTAGCGCTGGATCATCTCCTCACAGTGCCACAGGGCCCTGTCAACAACACACAGGGAAAAATTGGTTATACATTAGTTTATATACCAAGGAACAAGCAAACATAACATCAGTACTGAACCAGAGGTAGTCAGCTATATAGCTCATTTCCATTTAAGGCCCCTTATGTCTATTCAAGTTTGAGGATTCTCATATTTCAGCATTTAACTTTTAGAATGCTGATGTTGTGCTGGGAGATAATAGCCTTAATACTTGATGGGAGGATTGTTTGGCTGACAGACTGGACTGAAAGGGTCTGGAAGCCGGCTCTCGAGGGACTTCATACTGAATTAAACACTACCACAACGGCAGAGTGCGTCTGGCAAACAAGCTTTAAAAAGTATTCAGGGCAACAATTTTTCCTATTGGGTTTTTGTATTATTCAGCCAACGTGGAAAAAGCTAGTGGTTGTAAACAAATGAAAAACTGGTATGAAATTATTTGAAAGCAATAACACACGTTTCCATTGTGTCTCTTTACATAATACAGTGGGTTCTTAAATTATTGACACCCTTGATAAAGATGAGCCATAATGACTGTATAAACTAAATAATTCAAATACTGATCTATGCTCAGAAAAAGGGGAAATTATATTATTGTATACTAATACAATTGCTCAGAGAAAGATAATTTTGAGAGAAAAAAAATTAACAAAGGTAGGGGTCAAAATTAGACACCCCTAAAGATTCGTATAAAGAAAGTAGTCAAAAGTTTAGTATTTGATGCCATATTCCTAGCACGCAATGACTACATCAAGTATGTGACTCTACAAACTTCTCGGATGCATTTTCAGTTTGTTTTGGTTGTGTTTCAGATTATTTTGTGCCCAATAGAAATGAACGGTAAATAATGTGTAATTTTGGAGTCACTTTTATTGTAATTAAGAATATAATAATGTTTCTAAACACTTCTACATTAATGTGGATGCTACCATGATTACAGATAATCCTGAATGATTTGTGAATAATGACGAGTGAGAAAGTTAGAGGGTCAAAGACCATACCCCCAAGACATGCTAACCTCTCACCATTACCAGGGGAGGGTTAGCATGTCTTGGGGTTATCTTTGACCCTCTAACTTATCTGTAGTCATGGTAGCATCCACATGAATGTAGAAGAGTTTAGAGACATTATTTTCTTATTTACAATAAAAAGAGAATCCATTATTTATATCATTCATTTCGATTGGGCACAAAATAATGTGAAACAACTAAAATGAACTGCAAACGCATCCAACAAGTTTGTAGAGTCACAAGCTTGATATTTTCATTGCATGCTAGGAATATGGCATCAAATACTTAAAACATTTGACTCCATTATAAAAAATGTTGTATTATATTTTTATCTGAGCAATTGTATTAGTCTAAAATAATAATTTTTCCCAATTTTTGGAGCATACAATATAGCTCAGTATTGTTTGGGGTATATATATTTTTTAACATACGCCTACACCATTAGGCAGACAGCATCTACGACAATACATTTTAAAGGGCAGTGCGAAGCGGGAGAGAACGGAGGGTGAATTTAACCATAAAAAGGTTAGCAACAGACGCGCACGCCTGCAGCATGGCTAACCAGCAGCAAAACAGCTTCATGCAAAATATACCAAATAATGAGATTTGAAATAATGGGGGATCATCCGTTAAGGCAGAGAGAAGAGCAGAGGCAGAGTTCATTTATTATATTAGGGGGAGGGGGGGCTATTAATGAGGGCCTCTGAGCTGCTGTGTGCTGCTGTGTGGCTCGACCCCTCTGATTTCTCCCCCCGTAATTGAATTAGCGCGGCCGGCTGAATGCGGCTAGTGATGCCGCTGTGTGCAATGTGAGAGCGGCTCTTTGTTGACCCAGTCGGAGAGGCCTCCTGGCTGGGGGTGCAAGGGTAATTAACCACGGGTGAGGCAGGGGTTAGGAACCAGAGCAAGGGAGGCCAGGGCCCCGGCTGCAGGCAACGCACCCTGCCTGGGACAGGGCTAATTCAGTTATAAAGACGGAAGACTTTGAACAGATAAGTGGCTGTGGCGGGACGAGGGGCGGAGGGGGGGTGGGGCACTGGAACGATTGGGCGGTGGCTGAACCTTACGAGGGGGGTTTGGGGGTTGATATTGAAAGGGAGATGGAGACGTGGTGGAGTTTGCTTTACAGACAGGCATAGGAGTAGGGCGAGGGGGGAATGCTGTGATTGACAATGTCAAAACGTGGAAACGGAACACAACACACAGCATAATGAAAACAGACGTTTCTCATAGAGCTGAATATAGACACTTTTGTACATGAATTACCCTTGTAATACAATGTAGTGTCGGTGAAGAGTCAGGTGCATTTCTGTAGCCAAAGAAGACTTATGTGAATTCTGTGGGCGTTTGTGATCCACTATATGGTGTGCATCCAAAATGGCACCCTATTCCTTATATAGTGCACTACTTTTGACCAGGGCCACTATGTTGGGAACAGGTTGACCACGCAACCTCTCAATGAGACGCTGTCTGACGATACAGGTGCTATATGCAATACACAGTCTGGAGCTTAATGCACAACACACAGTGTGTGTGTGTGTGTGTGTGTCCATACAGGCCACTTACTTGGCTGAAGAGCAGATAAGCTGAGAGTCCTTATAAGCGATCAGGTAACCCTGGTTCTCTGGGTTGTGAACAGTTACCTGCACAGAGCAACAACAGAATTATACATGGAATACCACACTTCATCTCAAATCAAGTGAACACATAACTGCTCACAGAGCCCCTCTAGGAGACTCCCACTGGATTCACTGACTGAGTTGATCAATAAGCGCAGGCTTAGTGCCGAGGTCAGCACACAAACACTAATCTAACCCCAGCAAACCTGCAATCTAAACCTACACTCTGTACTCGGGCTGAGGGTGAAACCGAGCACAACTGTAGGCTTAGGAGGCATGAGCAGCTGTTACTAAGATCAATGTTTCCCATTGATACTTTATAACTGACATTAAATAATATCTAGGAAGTGCGATGAGCGGGGCTCCTGACCCCGATTAGGAATTCAGCCTTCTGGTGGTCAGAAGTGTTGTCCAAGACATTAGTGTGTGTACTCACGCTCTCCAACACCCGTAGACACCTCTCGGCTCCCCACAGTGACGCCATCAGCTTCTCCTCGTCATCCTCGTGGCTCAGGTTATTCACGCATTCTTTTACTGCAGAAACAAGACAGGTCGGTTTCAACCACTCAAACCACCTAGATCAAATAAGAGTTCGAACAAAACAATGGACACGTCATGGAAACATCATGGAAATGTCATGCGCGCGTCCTCCCTTGGGGGATAGATCCAAAATCTCCTCAATGCCGGCCATCAAAATATGCATTTAGGCTATTGTTTTTGGGTTTGTTATACAATCGATACTTGCATATCTCAATATTATTTTGAACGATTTTATACCGAAACTTTGACTCCTTTTGCTAGGTAGCGTTAGCTAGTGCTAGTCGGTTGTGCCTGCGCCAATACACCGGTATTTTTCATCCTATAGCTTGTTCTCCATCTTTTTAAATAGGCAACCAACATGTTTTCAGCACTTTTATTTCCATGACTGATCAAAACTAATTTTCTTATGCGCTTTCATCTCTCTGCAGCGGACATAGTGAGCAATATGTTTGGAACATCAAATCGCAATACATATAGAATCGTGAGAGTCGCAATACAGATCGGCATCTAAGTATCGTAATAATATATGAGGTCCCTGGCAACTCCCATCCCCAGTGTTTATATGTGTACTTCACATTATGTTGGGGTACAAATCGGAGTATAATGCGTGTATGGATGTCTCAGTCGCCATACCAACGGCTCCGCTTGGGCTGCTCTGCTCAATGAAGAGACATGAGAGCAGTTAGCTGTTAGCTACTTTGTCACTCTAAACTCTGACAAACATCAAGGAACATTCTCTGTGAAATAATCTCTCCTGTCTTATATTTGATAAGGTTGAAGCACTTCTGGCACCATGTTGTGATCTTAAATCAGATATGACTATAATCCGCAGTAAAGCACGAGCAAATGGCTCGGCTACAAAATGTTAGTCAATTTAGTGATACCCGAGCTCTGCCCGTGCCCTAGTTATATTGACATTTTAGTCATTTAGCAGACTCTCTTATCCAGAGCGACTTGAACAGGCCCTACCCGGCCCTAATCTGATGTATAATGTCGGGGTCCGTTGGGCTCGGGAAGCAGAGCGCCAATGTCAACCCCAATACATGTTCATGTCATCGTCACCAATCAACTGCATTACACCCAAAAACAACTTCAAATACCACCACTGATTTACAGTGGTGTAAAACACTTTAAAGTCCTACTTAAGTAGTTTCTTGGGGTATTTGACAACTTTTACAGCACTACATTCCTAAAGAAAATAATGTACTTTTTACACCATACACTTTCCCTGACACCCAAAAGTATTCGTTACATGTTGAATGCTTAGCAGGACAGGAAAATGGTTCAATTCATGCACTTATCAAGAGAACATCCCTGGTCATCCCTTCTGCCTCTGATCTGGCAGACTCACTAAACACACGTTTTGTTTGTAAATTATGTTGAAGTGTGCCCCTGGCTATCCATAAATTTAAAAAAGAAAATTGCTTAATGTAAGGAATTTGAAATTATTTACACTTTAACTTTTGATACTTAAGTATATTTTATCCATTTATTTTTTTACCCCCTTTTCTCCCCAATTTGATATCCAATTGGTAGTTACAGTCTTGTCCCATCACTGCAACTCCCTATGGACTCGGGAGATGCCAAGGTCGTGACCCATGCATCCTCCAAAACACAACTCCGGCAAGCCACACTGTTTCTTGACACACTGCTCGCTAAACCCGGAAGCCAGCCGCACCAATGTGTCGGAGGAAACACCGTACAGCTAGCGACCGAAGTCAGTGTGCATGTGCCCGGCCTGCCACAAGGAGTGGCTAGAGCGCGATGGGACAAGGACATCCCGGCCGGCCAAACCCTCCCCTAACACGGACGACGCTGGGCCAATTGTGCGCCGCCTCATGGGTCTTTCCACCACTGATTTCTATATGGATAGCTATGCTACCAGCTTATCTGAACGGGAGTTAGCATTTAGCAGTCACTTTTTCTAAACCAGAAAATTACAAATTCTAAATATTATGGAGTGAAAACTGCCAAATATATCCAAATAGGATTTTAACCACACTGTGGGCCTCTTTGAACACATAAATAATGACAGATTTGATGAACATCCACTTCATTTGATCAGCTTTTTTGAATAGGCACCAATGACGGCACCCTTGTTCTATCCATTGATCTCTTACCCTATCCATTCTGGTATCATTGAGCCAAAATGTCCGGCCAGATACAACTCCTTTTAAGAAAATTGTTTCATTGTGTATTGGAATAGGTTAGGTAACCGGCACACTACAGCTCATTACCACACTCCATTCCCCCAGGTGGCAGCAACAACCTTGTCCAGATGTTGAGCCTGGTTAATAAGCACTTTAGGTGTTGCCAATTAGGGTGATTGTCAGTTAGTGTCCCAGCTTACAAGCCTTGACGCTGCGGGTTTGTTTAATGGCCATGAGGCTTTTCGTTTGTTTATGAGTCTTTAGTTTGGGCATGCGTTTGGTATTTTTCCTTTTTGTACATATGTGTTTAGTCAGGCATTGCTCTGAAGCCGAAAAAAGAAATTCACATGAGCACCACAATGCCTACTCAACCCATACTCTACCAAGGTTTTCCAGCACACAGCTTTGACCCACTACAGCAGCTATGTTGGTCTATTTTACTTCAAACAATGTGTAGGCAGGTTGCTTGAGATTCAAACGGTCTCAAACTGTTGGTCTCCACCGTTCTCTCCTCTGTAGTAGCAAGACACGCGCAGTAGCGCACACACACACACACACACACACACACACACACACTCCCCGTCTATTGCCACTCAACGATGCTCTTTTAAAAAGAGCCACCTAATAAGTGAAAATAAGCACAGACCGTGCGTGCGCCTGTGTGTGTGTGTGTGTTGGGAGGGGGGTGTCAAAACTATACACGAAAGAGAAATGGTCAAAATGTCTCCTCCAAGAGGCAAACCCAGGACCTTCAGATCTCGGTGACGTTAACGTGTTCATGATAGGGTTCATAGCTTATCTTGAAACTATAAAAAAATGGACAGTGGTGATGACAGGAAGCTTTTGTTGCACACTGTTTTTGTTGTTCATTTACTCAGTACTGATTGAAAATGTATTTCTCTTGCTTGGTATACAAAAAGAGGCTAAAAACAGTTGTGTTGAAAACAGTCACATAGCTAACCAAGTTAGCAAGCATGGCGTCTTCTTTTGACTGCGCAAAGGTCACGCAAGCAAGCAATGATGTTGGTGTTGTTTAACCTGGGTTGCACCCGCACCTCCTGGCTACTTTTTACTTGGATGGCAACTTCAGGTTTTAGGGAATACATTGAAAAGTAACTTGACACTTATAATCAGTCAGCGCAAAATGTGGATTATAATGACAATAAGAAAATTGCATTGACAGAGGGAGTATACTGAATCAATGCATAAGGTAAGGGCTGGAACATTAGCTAGCTACATTGGTAAGCAAGACATATTGACTAGTGTATGGAGTAACGTTAGCTAACGTTAGATGAGCAATGACCATTGCATGTATTATACATTAGCAGCGTGGCAGTTTCCCAAAGTTTGGTGTTGACTATGAACTTTACTTAGTTAGCTAGCTGTGCTTTGTGGAAGAGTGTGGGACATTGTCAACAAACAGCTAACGTTAGAGCCTTGTTGGCTTGTAGCTAGCTAATGTTACCGCTAATGTTAGTTGGCTAGCTAACTGGCAATAGCAGCCAAGGATATTCACCATCTTATTCATGTTTGTGCTTTGATTACATGCAAGATTCAAGACCAACAGTTTACATAGATACCTTCAGCCATGTGAAAACCCTTCCATAGCTAAATTATATCAGTACCAGTCAAAAGTTGACACACCTACTCATTCAAGGGTTTTTCTTTATTTGTATTATTTTCCTTCAAGACTATTTTCTACATTGTAAAATAATAGTGAAGACATCAAAACTATGAAATAACATATATGGAATCATGTAGTAACCAAAAAAGTGTTAAACAAATCAAAATAGATTTTTAGATTCTTCAGATAGCCACCCTAGGCCTTGATGACAGCTTTGCACACTCTTGGCATTCTCTCAACCAGCTTCATGAGGAATGCTTTTCCAACAGTCTTGAAGGAGTTCCCACATATGCTGAGCACTTGTTGGCTGCTTTTCCTTCACTCTACGGTCTAACTCATCCCAAACCATCTCAATTGGGTTGAGGTCGGGTAATTGTGGAGGCCAGGTCATCTGATGCAGCACTCCATCACTCTCCTTCTTGGTCAAATAGCCCTCACACAGCCTGGAGGTGTGTTTTGGGTTATTGTCCTATTGAAAAATAAATGATAGTCCCACTAAGCGCAAACCAGATGGCATGGCGTATCGCTGCAGAATGCTGTGGTAGCCATGCTGGTTAAGTGTGCCTTGAATTCTAAACAAATCACAGACAGTGTCACCAGCAAAGCACCCCCACACCATCACACCTCCTCCTCCTTGCTTCACGGTGGGAACCACACATGCGGAGGTCATCCGTTCACCTACTCTGCATCTCACAAAGACACAGCGGTTGGAACCAAAAATCTCAAATTTGGACTCATCAGACCAAAAGGACAGATTTCCAACGGTCTAATGTCCATTGCTCATGTTTCTTGACCCAAGCAAGTCTCTTTTTCCTATTGGTGTCGTTTAGTAGTGGATTCGTTGCAGCAATTCGACCATGAAGGCCTGATTCACGCAGTCCTCTGATAATGACATTGCTCATCCATATATTTATATATTCTTATTCCATTCCTTTACTTAGATTTTTATGTATTAGGTTTTTGTTGTGGAACTGTTAGATATTACTTGCTAGCTATTGCTGCACTGTCGGAACTAGAAGCACAAGCATTTCGCTACACTCGCAATAACATCTGCTAACCATGTGTATGTGACCAATAAATTTGATTTGATTTTGAACAGTTGATGTTGAGATGTCTGTTACTTGAACTCTGACGCATTTATTTGGGCTGCAATCTGAGGTGCAGTTAACTCTAATGAACTTATCCTCTATAGCAGAGGTAACTATGGGTCTTCCTTTCCTGTGGCAGTCCTCATGAGAGCCAGTTTCATCATAGCACCGCACTTGAAGAAAATGTTCAAAGTTCTTGAAATGTTCCCGGATTGACTGACCTTCATGTCTTAAAGTAATGATTGACTGTCATTTCTCTTTGCTTATTTGAGCTGTTCTTTCCATAATAGGGCTATCTTCTGTATACCACCCCTACCTTGTCACAACACAACTGATTGGCTCAAACACATTAAGGAGGAAAGAAATTAACTTTTAGCAAGGCACGCCTGTTAATTTAAATGCATCCCATGAAGCTGGTTGAGAGAATGCCAGGAGTGTGCAAAGCTGTCATCAAGGCAAAGGGTGGCTATTTGAACAAAATCAAATATAAAATATATTTTGATTTGTTTAACACTTTTTGGGTTACTACATGATTCCATGTGTTATTTCATAGTTTTGATGTCTTCACTATTAATCGACAACGTAGAAAATAGTAAAAATAAAGAAAAATCCTGGAATTAGTAGGTATGTCCAAACCTTTGACGGGTACTGTATATATTCCATAGCTAGCTTCCTTTACTTGTAGCTTGCCTCTCATCCGACTGGTGTTAGCAAGCTAATAGCGCTGTTGCTGCGCAACCCAAGTGCTTTGGTCCGGTTTAAGAACTCAGATTCGGCTGAAAATGTTAGCATTGTCAGAAATGCTACAAAAAGTTAGCACATTGTTGGTTCTTAAAAATTGACAGAAATGAGCACGTGAGCGATAAATTATAAATTTAAATAAAAACTGTTGCACATACAAACAAAGTCAATCCAACATTTCTTTAAGTGCAAATGGTCACTTTATGGACGCTATAGTCTCGTTTTAATCTGACGTCTAGAATTTGAGCTAGGTGAGCGCAGAAAATACTCAGTTTCTAACGACAGTTAAAAATCAGATATATGGTTGTTGGTACCGGCCAGACGGCTCATGACGAGAGGCGGGGAGTGTGTTGTGTACCTCCAATTAAATTGACTAGCAAATGTTCATCGACATTGGTGTCACATTAGCTTAGATATGATGGTAGGGAGATTTGAATTTAACATTGAGCTTCATCCAATGCCATATTGAACATTAGTATACTGGCACATAACGATTCCACCATTTGGTCTCTCCTTGATTTCCCCAAAGGTAGTAATGAGTGAGCTTCATCAGGGCTGTCTGTACCCAGACAAACACAATGAAAATGTATTGCACATAATATACTAATAACACTCAATACGAATGCATGTTTTGTCATACCAACAAAGCATTTTGAATGCAATTGAATAGTCAGCTCCTAGGATCAACCGAACAACCCTTTCGGGGTGTTTAGCCTGGACACAGACCCCACAGTGTTAGGGTAATGTGGTGTAGGTCTAGCTCACCTTTATCCACTATGTGGTCCAGGCCTCCCAGAAGCCTTAGCTCCTCTTTAAACCAGTCCCCGGCCCGCTTGGAGGTCAGCGATAACAAGGTCTCCATGGCTAAATGCCCCGTCTGCACACACACACAAACACACAGGGAGTAATGAAAACACATTTACATCACACATACAGGGTATAAATGGACAATACTGACTGTGTATTGTGATTCAAAGAGGCCAACTATGACAGACGATAACGGGGGGAGGAACTGGAACAAAAATATGATTTCCTTCCTTCCAGTGATAGAGTCAGGAGAAGCTAGTTTGCATGCAGGTGGCGTTTGAGTCCAACCACAACAATACTGCCTTCTCTAATTACATTGTCGATAGATAGAAACTTTCTAACACTTTCATCTCTATTATTAAAATATTTTAAAGTAAACTGTTGAGATCAAACGATAAGAGAATGTTAAGTTTTTCAACCCAACTTTCAAAATCGGATTCTCTAATGATTAATTCAACATGGAAGCGAACAGTCAGAAATATAAAGAGTGCTTAAATGAATGAAAATAAGTTGGGAGGCCTTGAGGCGAATGGTCAGTCTGCGCTCTGTGAAGAACAGGGCTACATCCCAAATGGCACCCTATTCCCTACATACCCTGGTGAAAAGTAGTGCACTATATAGGGAATAGGGTGCCATTTGGGATGTCGACTAGAACATCAGCGGAGAGGATATTTATAGAGGGAATGGGAGAAAAAAAGGCTCAAAGCCAGACATCAAAAGGCCCTGTCATCACATCATCAGACGTCCAAATTGGTCATATCAAACTGTTTAATTCTGTGCAGTTTGCCAGTCCCAATTCAAATACATTATTTCCATTGGCTCTACAGTGCAAATGCTAGAGACAGAGGAGGAAAGAGAGTTGCAGCTAGTCTCCATCCTCTAAGCAAAAACCAGGGCCATCTTCATTAGGGAACCAAACAGAAAAAGAACGGACTGAAACATGGAGGGACCACCTGAACATGTCCAATAGGAAACAACACATTTTAGTTTTCCATTGCAAAATATTTGTAGTTGCATATGAATATGACACAAGAAGGACTATCTCTAGGGGAGACCAGTACCGTGATGTTCTCCAGGTCCAGGTGCTTGTTGTGCACTGTGTCGCACAGCTTGCGGATCTTCTCCTTGACCTTTGAAATCTCCTTGGTGGTGAGCTGGTCGTCCTTGGCCACCGAGTGGTCCCCATCCAGCTCCAGCAGGCGGATCATCAGATCTAGACTGGCCCGGTCCAGGTCCATGTTGAGTCTGTCTCGGCTCAGGATGTACATCAAACTGGCCGTGCACAGGGACAGGTTCTGGAGGGAGGGGATGGATGAAAATGGGACGGGAGAAGGAGGAAAGAAAGGATATGTGAACCTGATATCCTGACTTTTTAAAAGTAGTGTCACTAACGCAGGTTGTTACTAAGCGCTAAAACCATTTGTCACTTGGCAGGCTCCAGTTAAAGGACTGAGCTTCTCCACGGATCTGACAGAAACCAATTCAAGTCAGCCACAGTCTCTGGAGGAGAGCAGGGAACTTAACTTACCGGGTGCTGTGGGGCGTCGTTGAGTGTCTTGAAGACCTGGGCCACCTTTCCCCTGGCCCTCAGATGCATTCTGAAGCTGGGCATGGCACACCTGGTGGCCAGGCTAATGACACTGCAGGAGAGGACAGATAAATAGTCTAATTGAATTGAACAGAGAAGAGGGTCACTGCCTCTGCTAGAGCATCGTATTGTCTGCTATCGCCTGATAGGAATGGCAGTGGTGCATGGGCCGCTCGAGGTAAACCGTGCTCTTAACTGCCCTGAATCATTACCTTAACCGTAATGGAGATGACAAAGAATCTGACCCTGTATCAGTGGTTAGGGCGGTTAGCGGCAGCTAGTCTTACCTAAGGCAGCGTGTGTTGAGGGGCTGGCCACTCTTCAGGCCGGTGGCCAGGTACTCAAAGTCATCGGTGAACTCCTGGTTCTCTCCAAACTCCACCACGTCGTTGAAGTGCTTGACATGCTGGACTACTGTGTATAGCTGAAGCAAAGAGTTGACAGCATGTTAACGCTTGTTGGGTTCATTAAATCACATGGGCTGCGTCCCAAATTGCACCCTATTCACTATTAAAGTGGATAGGGCTCTGGTCAAAAGTCGTGCATTGCTTAGTACAGGGTGCGATTTCAGACGTTGCTCAAGTCCCCTTGATATTGTGTAAGAAAAGACAAAGGATCCACGCCATCATCACCATATTTCTCACACGTTCTAATTGCGTAACACATATCCCTAAATACCTACGCAACACGCTTCAATTGTTAGCACGCTAATGACAAATTCTGATGTGGGGGTGTAGTAGTGGGTGGAGTCGCAGCAAGTGTGGTACAGGGATGATGCAGACACTAGATCAAGCTGTAGAGCTCAGTCCTGCTATTCTCATCATGAGAGCTATGCACCCGCCGCCTGCCTTGTTGGTCGGGAGCCAAGACCACAAACAAGACAGCAAATGAAACTGCAGGTGGAATTTAAAAATGTGGGATGCCCATTATGCTGCTGCTGGCCTGTGAGACTGCCCACACTGCAGTTCCTAGCGGAGCTAACACTGCTTAGCATGCAAGATACCAATGTAATAAGATAAATAACTACAGATGGTTAACTGTTTAGGGATTCAGGGATCTTGCAGTATGGTCTTATAGGAGGTATGTAGAGAAATCAACACACAGCCTCAGAATTCACTGATTCGTTTCAAGACTATTTCTAAATAAGATGATTTACAGGGGTAAACCGATTGATCATCCATGAATTGGAGCTTTTGTTTAAATCCATTTTCAACATTGTAAACCAGGGTAATATTCATAAAGTGATCAAGGATCAGGTCCCCCTGTCCATATCAACCTTATTCATTATGCTCTGGAAGGCAAAACTGATCCTAGATCAGCATGTTTCCTCAGATGCTTGATACTGCCCCAGGACAATTTCTAGTGTTCTTATAGGCTGTGCTTTATAGATACCGAGTTCCAGACACAGTGATGGGTTGCCAGGTAGAACAGAGAATGTTGTTGTGTTGAAGCTCACCTCCTTGTGCTCTTTCCTACATTTCAGTGCGGTGACGATGTCCTGGTAGGGCTCGGTGGGGAACGACACAGACTTGATGACTTTGGGAGGCGGGCATGGCGGCGCCTTGAACAGCCCGTCGTCTTTGTGAGAGTTAGACGAGTCCTTGCTGCTCCCGCTCGACTGGCTCGCCTGTTAGAGAGAGAGGGGGGTAAGGAAGGAAGGAAGGAAGGAAGGAAGGAAGGAAGGAAGGAAGGAGTGAGTGAGAGAGAGAAAGGCAGAGAGAAAGGGGGGAGAGGCAGAATCAGAGGAAAAGGAGAAAGAGAAGAAAGAGAGGAAGAAAGAGAGAGGAGGAGGAGGGAGAGAGGGGAAGGGCCGAAGTAGAGAATGGGTCAGAGGGAGACAAGCAGAACCACACAGCCACCTGCTCTCAGCTCAGTACACGCCCCTGCTGATTCATGCTGTTGAACACCAGCCAACGGCCTCCTGCCCCTTACATAAGGCCAGATAAGGCCCAGTAAAAAAACTCTCTCTCAGTTTCACAGCACACACAGGCTCTGAGTCTCTTCTAGCAGTCCGAGGGAGGGCAAGGGATGAGGGACTTATAGGGCGCTGTAATACATGGCTAACATTATCGGTAAGACGCAGGAGCGTTCAGAGCCGTACTAACATTATCACTAAGACGCAGGAGCGTTCAGAGCCATACTAACATTATCACTAAGACGCAGGAGTGTTCAGAGCCATACTAACATTATCACTAAGACGCAGGAGCGTTCAGAGCCGTACTAACATTATCACTAAGACGCAGGAGTGTTCAGAGCCGTACTAACATTATCACTAAGACGCAGGAGCGTTCAGAGCCATACTAACATTATCACTAAGACGCAGGAGTGTTCAGAGCCGTACTAACATTATCACTAAGACGCAGGAGCGTTCAGAGCCATACTAACATTATCACTAAGACGCAGGAGCGTTCAGAGCCGTACTAACATTATCACTAAGACGCAGGAGCGGTTCAGAGCCATACTAACATTATCACTAAGACGCAGGAGCGTTCAGAGCCGTACTAACATTATCACTAAGACGCAGGAGTGTTCAGAGCCGTACTAACATTATCACTAAGACGCAGGAGCGTTCAGAGCCGTACTAACATTATCACTAAGACGCAGGAGCGTTCAGAGCCATACTAACATTATCACTAAGACGCAGGAGTGTTCAGAGCCGTACTAACATTATCACTAAGACGCAGGAGCGTTCAGAGCCGTACTAACATTATCACTAAGACGCAGGAGCGTTCAGAGCCATACTAACATTATCACTAAGACGCAGGAGCGTTCAGAGCCGTACTAACATTATCACTAAGACGCAGGAGCGTTCAGAGCCGTACTAACATTATCACTAAGACGCAGGAGCGTTCAGAGCCGTACTAACATTATCACTAAGACGCAGGAGCGTTCAGAGCCATACTAACATTATCACTAAGACGCAGGAGCGTTCAGAGCCGTACTAACATTATCACTAAGACGCAGGAGCGTTCAGAGCCGTACTAAGATTATCACTAAGACGGAGGAGCGTTCAGAGCCGTACTAACATTATCACTAAGACGCAGGAGCGTTCAGAGCCGTACTAAGATTTTCACTAAGACAGAGGAGCGTTCAGAGCCGTACTAACATTATCACTAAGACGCAGGAGCATTCAGAGCTGTGATGCATTTTTTAAAAGGCTAATGAATTTCAAGAATGGCAAGGTGCCACACATGCATCTAATGACATTTGGAAAATGAATCAGACGCAGGGTTTATACCAAATGGCACCCTAGTGCACTATAAAAAGAGAATAGGCTGCCATTTGGAACACAACGTGGAGTAGAGTGGCCATAATGGGGTAAACCACAGTGAAGAGACCAATCGGAGCATCCTTGGTGGTGGAGGGAGGGTGTGAGTGAGGATGGAAAGGGAGTTTAAGGAAGTTAGGGCTCGAGGGTATGGAAAATTGCATTAGAGTTTACACTGTCCCGTTTGCATGGGACTGAATCAGCCATGTTGCTTGAGCAGAGAGAGAGTGAGAGCCATTGCCTACCTACAGAATGAGAACAGTTTGTGGTGCAGCTTTCACCAGCTGCAGAAATCTCACACCTCTAGCTAGCTGGGTAGGCAGGCTGATCGGAGAGCCAGGGCTAGTATTTGGAGTGGGGGTGGTGGGTGACACCCATAACTAGGGTGGTGATTAGGGGGGTTACTTACGGGTGCAGTGGTTGAACGGGGTACAGGTGGCGGGGGCAGCTCCTCTGGCTCTCTGTTCCAGTGTCTGGCGTTGTACACAGCTTTAGTGGGAGACTGCAGGGGGAACAGGAAAACATGAGGTAAGTCCATCAGGTTACTTCACATTCCATCACACAGTTCAGCCCTTCCTGCTAGAACAGTGTTACTTAGAACACGTCAAATGAGAATCATTGATCAACACACACGCCAACCAAACTGCAACAGTATACTGTGTTTAAAAACAACCAAGCCAATTCAAAGTGTAGTCAATTCCTCCGAATTCGAGGTGATTTCTGATACTGGGAATTCTCAGTGTCTTGGAAGATTAATCAAAGTAGGGCAGCGATTCCCAAACTTTGTAGGCCTGGGACCCCATTTTGATATCAACATTTGGTTAAGAGCGTTGTGCCAGTAACCAAAAGGTCGCTGGTTCTAATCCCCGAGCCGACTAGGTGAAAAATCTGTCGATGTGCCCTTGAGCAAGGCACTTAACCCTAATTGCTCCTGTAAGTCACTCTGGATAAGAGCATCTGCTAAAATGTAATAGCAATAGCAAACATTTCTTTGTGACCCCACCATGTAAATGTGGGGTTGACTTTATGATCTTCTGTGTAGAAAAGAACATAATTGATGTTCTTCTCCCCCCAGCCTGATTTAGTGCCTGGTCTTGTCCACCCAGTTCTAACGGCTTGTGGGTATAGTAGAGGGAAGCATTATGTATGTACGCGTTCCTGCGAGTCTTATCTTTCAGTGATGGGGTCATAAGATGTTGTAGCATAAACCGTTCAAAGGATAGAGCCACATTTGTAGGAAGACAACAGAAATCGCATTGAGCGGCTACCCGGTTCTATGAACCATGGGCAACTTGTCTCTCGCGACCCCATTTTCAAAATTAGGCAACCCCACATCGCAAGCCCTAGTTTGGGAAACCCTGTAGTAGAGTGAGACGATACAGAGAGTGGATTGGATAGAAGACATTGGCCTTTGTTGGTTCCTGTAACAAACAAGCCCCGGGGAGAGACGGGGAGAGAGAGAGAGAGAGAGAGAGACTAAATGAATGCCTATTAAACCACCAGAGGCAGCCAGGACTCCTCAAACAGCAGGACTGACTGAAGACAACAGCCAGCGCTGTGAACACACACACAGTGACACAAACCTTGGCTCCTCTCTGCTTAAAGGGAGCCTATTGGCTCAGCCTGTTGATGGGATATTAATAATGAATCAAAGAAAAAGAATACTAGCAAGAGCGAACAAACATTGTTGGCTCAGGACAGAGCACTGCAGGAAATAATGAACCGAGAGTACCTCAACTTTCATTTAGGCCCTCTAGTCTTCTTAACCATGATCCTAACCTAATCAAGTGGACACAGGAAGATTCGACACCCACCCCCATGGGAGTGTGAGCTCTTGTGACGAAAGGCATTTTCTGTAAACATGGGCACTTATCTGTCATGCACACACACACACAAACATGAGAAGGTCAGACAGAAGGAAATGAATACCAAATACACTACTTGAGTTCCCCCTTTCCAACACTGCCAAGTTAAGACATGTTTGCCCAAGGCCCTCTTCATAAATCTGAGACGAGTGCAAGTAGCCAAATCACACACAGAGACACACACACGAGACAGACACGCACACCGAGACACACACCAAGACAGACACACACACACACCGAGACACACACACACACCGACACACACACCGACACTAAGCAGAAGACTGAGGAGCTGTCAGTTCCAGCTGTAGGCGAGGTTCAACTAAACCACTCAACCAGCAATCAGCTGTTGTGGTCCAGGACCCCTCAAGACGGTAACAGCATCCCTGCTCTGGCCTTATGAGACACGGGCAATTCCATGATAACGGAAATATGCTGAGAATCAGATTTGTCACTTTAAAAATGTATACCAAACAAAAACCATTGAAATCAAAGTTTAAGAAACCATAGAACAAGGACTACTTTTAACAATTTCCACTTAATATTTTACAAAAACATTTACAGAAAGAACTGTGAAGATACAACGTTTTTATTTACTGTGTAAATTGTTCAAAGTAGTCTTTGTGCATATAGTTGTATGCTTTGTTAAACTTTCAAATTACTCGTTTTTGGTTAGCACACATTTAAGTGAAAAATTGGTCCCAGCTTACAGTAACTCCATTATCATGGAATTGCCCACATGGAAACATACTTTTATGACTCACATCTACACCGTCACACACGCGAAAATGCCATTAAATCTCAAATGAGCCTCAGATTTAAATGCCCAAACAAAGCTGTGAAAGAAAACAGGGAAGTGTTTTCCATGAATTAAAACCCACTTCACGGTCCTGCCAGCCATCAGCCAACCCAACCCTGTAAACCAGTTCTGTTCCAAGACAGACAATCACAGAACGTGTGGAAACAGACAGAGGGTATTACTATGGATGAATCCCACATGGCAACCTACCTTTGACCAGGGCCCCTAGTATACTTCATATATAGGGAATAGGGTGCCATTTGTAATGTTCACAATAACACCAGCAGGGTATCTGATGAGATGTTTACCCCTTTCTCTACCGTATAAAGTCTTCTACACCATGCTGTCGGTGAGCCGCTGGAGTCATTAAGCCAGAGTGAGAATGATTATGAAGAGGCGTGGGGAGGGGAATGCGGGGCCTTTAAACACCTGTGCATCTCTACCGAGGAGAGAATTGGGCTTGACACTATAAATAACCTGTGGCGCATTCTTAGGGTTCTCTGCAGGATATTTTAACAAGGTGATATGCCGAGTATGGCGTAACTGCCATTTCCTGCAATCTAGAGAAAAGGGAGGTTCCATTCTTTGGGGAGAACCCTGATTCTAATTTATTTTTAACCGTCTGAAATGAGTCATTACCAACCGCCATAAACGCCCACGATGTTAAACCCGCGTGGGGAGAATGTCTCTCAAGGCAGGTAAAAGTCTTCCTGCAATCCAACGCGGCTGCTTTAAGCAGGCCGGACTCATTTATCCACTGCACCGCCACCCGCCCAACCAACACGCATCCTGTTACCGACTCCTGGCCTGCCAAATCATTTATCGCTTACACTCTCGGCTCAATCAGAGCACACAAGCTCTCGGGTTCAACTGTTGCGCGTGAAAAATGCCCAACACCCATCTTGGCCCAAACATTGGAGCTCAAACCCAATCCAAGAGAAAGCAGGAGCCATAGGTCTCTCCTTAGGCAACAGACACATAAACAAACAATAGGAAGAGATGTTGGTTCAGCAGAACAGGACACAATAACAGATCGAAGACAGGAGGAGGAATCCTAGAAGAATCTATAAAGCAATAATAGGAAGACTTTTAGGAGAGATATGGGCCAAATCACTGCCTGAGGACAACCACCAGGGAGAGAAAGAGAGAGAAAAAAAGGTTAGCTGGAGGACAGAGTAAGGAAGATGGACTGACACAGAGAGAGAAGAGTGTGGGCGAAGTGAGAGAGAGAGTCGGTAGATGTATCATATATCCATGATTAATGTAGGAGAGCCAGCCAGGCTCTGAGTCTAGGGGTGTACTGTGAACAGAGGGGAGCAAAGGGCCTTGGCCTGTCCACAGGCTGCAGACATAACACTCACCAGCCTGACAGAGAGCAAGAGAGAGCTACTCAATAAACACAACACACTCGCTGTTCAGCCACGTCCACTCGTCCAGACTAGAGCAGAGCTAGCTGCCCATATACAGACCTGACATGAATTAGTCAGAGACGACATGATAATGATGGTGGCGATTAAATCAACCTCTAACATCTGACAGCCGACATCAACAGATTGGCATATGGGCAACTCCACGGTAACAGAATTATGAGGAGACTCAGATTATTCGCTTTAATATGTATGCCAAACAAAAAACAATGATTGCAAAGTTAAACAAACCAAACTATGTACAAGGCCGACTGAAAATTTGACAAAAACACATTTCCTTTCAGAACAGTGCAGATGCGAAGTTTGGTAACAGAATGACGGCACAACCAGCACAAACTGTTATTCTGTTACCAATCTTCGCATCTGCACTGTTCTTAAAGGAAATGTGTTTTTGTAAGATTGTCAGTGGAAATTGTTAGAAGTCATCCTTTACAATTATTGATTGTTGTTTGGCATACATTTAAAGTGACAAATACAGAGGCCCAGAACATACATACACAAATAATGCATCAAGCACAACTGGTTATGGAGAATGAATAATAGAATGAAAAAGATGGAATTGTAGGTATTATTATGGAAAACAGCAGCATTTCTTCTGCAATTTGTAAGCAAACTGCATGAGAAGAAGATATATTGTTATGCATCCAATTCAAATTGGTTTCTGTAAGGGTTAGTTACAGGCTGTGCCCCAAATAGCACTCTAATACCGACATAGTGCACTACGGGGCCCTGGTCAACAGTAGCGCACTATATAAGGAATAGTGTGCAATTCGGGACTAGTCCATGTAAGTTGCATGCGCCAGAGTGCCACTTCACTACCCCTACAGTTGGGCCAGTCGCAATAGAAATCGCTGCCTTTTGACGACTCATGAATACCCCGATCCTTTTGGAGGGCTATTGTTTTTTTTTTATGAGTTCAGCGCTTTTAATAATGTTACCTGCATGGAGTACATTACAGGGCTATGGATGAGGAATCTCTGAGCAGAAAACACCTCCAAAGACTTGGAAGGCACCTTCGCACTCTACAGGTTTGTAGTAGCCCAAATGCAAAGACTGACTTATGAGAATACACCTAAAATGTGCAAGTTGCCTTTACAAATGACTATATGAAACATTGTATGACCTATAACCTGTATTTAACAACCTCAACATATATAACGTGTCTGATTTTCTCACAATAAGATTTCACATCCCATTCTAAGCAGGGCCTTGCTCTTAAAGACCAATAACGGAGCACTTACAGATGAAGTCCATCTAAGCAATTGGAGATAGGGCATTACTGGTTCTCTGGATAAATAAAAAAAGAGAATGAGTGTTGCTGGGTATGCATCTCCAGTTCAATGAGTTCGCACCTATTGGAACCTAGGACCAGAGACCGTCAATGGCAGCTGTCATCCCTCCATCCACATACAAATAACAAGCCATTTTGGCATCTCTGCAGCACATACAGAGCGTAGTCTACTCATTCTCTGATGAACGTTCTGGGTCTAGTTCATTGGCCACCAAAACGGACTGAAACAGGGAGGGGACTACCTGACCTTGTCCAATGAAAAGCGCTCTTTTCTGTTTTCCGTTGCAAAACGTTTCGCTGAGATGTGCCGCTGTGGCCTGATGAACACGATCCTGGACTTGAGTGCAGGGAGAGTTGCCATAGAACACTTCTTACCTTTTTGGGGCCACTGAAGATCTTCCTATTGGTCTCCCTGCTCTCCTTGGACTTCTCCACCTGTTTTGCCTGAGGTCTCCTGGGCATCTCTAGGCCCACAGAGGCAGAGTTGTCCTCTGGGAAGTCCATCACATCTACAGGGGACATGCCAAAGTAAGACGTGTGTTAGATTAGGACAGGAACATCACTGTTCATTACCAAGTCCATAGAATTAAATATAGAATCCTATCGTGAATTATAAGATCTCTGTGACCAAGTCATTATTAGCCTAAATGATTTGAGTATAATAGATTTCCATTTTAGTCATTTAGCAGACAGACACTCTTATACAGAGCGACTTACAGGGGTAATTAGGGTTAACCCTCAAGAGTTGATATTCGCGCCCCGCAGAAATCTAATTAGCATCATAACAAATCAATCCTTCAGTTTAAGCTAGAGACATGTTTTATTTTTTAGAGGGGCTGCGTCTCAATCCACTGCACTCGCCCTGAAGTCGGTACAGATGATTTGCGAACTGTCTGTAGCGTCCGAACAGTTTGGGCTACACACCCCTCTATGGAAAGGCGAGTCTCTCATGAACACATACATGTCGGTTGTTTTGCTCTAGGATGCCCACAAGCCTCTCAAGACTAGTATAAAGGTAGCTGGGTACCAGTTTAAAAAATGAATGGAAGTATATATGGAGATAGTTTAGTGCCTAAAATAAGGGGTTAAAAAATATATATATATATATCCCTCAGATATAGGACAGACACTTCAGAACGAACTTCCTTATGGTTTTTTTGTGACTGTTTATCCATGTATGAAGCTGTTATTCAATGTGTTTCTATGGGCTAATAGCAGTAAGGCTAAATTCAATGTTTCATCAAATAACTTTTCTATATATATATATATATATATATATATATATATATATATATATATATATATTTTTTTCTTTTATAATTACAGGGGTCCTAAAATTTCAAATCAAATAGCTAAATGATCATTGGTATGACCTTCTTAAAACAATTTCATGTTGGCTTAGTAGAAACCCATATGTTAGCTTAAGCTGGGTGTACATGACATGATTTTGCCCACGATTTATACTGAACAAAAAACTATAAAACGCAACATGCACCAATTTCAAAGATTTTACTGGAAATCAGTCAATTGAAAAAAATGTATTAGGCCCTAATCAATGGATTTCACAACTGGTAATACAGATATGCATCTGTTGGTCATAAATACCTTCAAACAAGGTAGGGGCGTGGATCAGAAAACCAGTCAGTATCTGGAGTGACCACCATTTGCCACATGCAGCGCGAGATAACTCCATCGCATAGAGTTGATCAGACTGTTGATTGTGGCCTGTGCAATGTTGTCCCACTCCTCTTCAATGGCTGTGCCAAGTTGCTGGACATTGGAGGGAACTGGAACACGCTGCTGTACACGTCGATCCAGAGCATTCCAAACATGATCAATGGGTGACGTCTGGTGAGTATGCAGGCCATGGAAGAACTGGGACATTTTCAGCGTCCAGAAAATGTGTACAGATCCTTGCGACATGGGGCCGTGCATTTTCATGCTGAAACATGAGGTGATGGTGGCAGATGAATGGCATGACAATGGGCCTCAGGATCTCGTCACTGTATCTCTGTGCATTCAAATTGCCATTGATAAAATGCAATTGTGTTCGTTGTCTGTAGCTTATGCCTGCCCATACCATAACCCCACCATGGGACAGTCTGTTCACGTTGACATCAGCAAACCGCTCGCCCACACGACGCCATACACATGGTCTACGGTTGTGAAGCCGGTTGGACATACTGCTAAATTCTCTAAAACGACGTTGGAGGCGGCTTATGGTAAATACATTTACATTAAATTATCTGGCAGCAGCTCTGGTGGACATTCCTGCAGTCAGCATGCCAATTGCACGCTCCCTCAAAACATGAAACATCTGTGGCATTGTGTTGTGACAAAACTGCACATTTTAGAGTGGCCTTTTGTCACCTTACACAAGGTGCACCTGTGTAATGATCATGCTGTTTAATCAGCTTCTTGATATGCCACACCTGTCAGGGGAATGGATTATCTTGGCAAAGGAGAAGGGATGTAAACAGATTTGTGCACAACATTTGAGAGAAATAAGCTTTTTGTGCTTATGGAACATTTCTGGGATCTTTTATTTCAGCTCATGAAACATGGGACCAACACTTATTGCGTTTATATTTTTGTTCAGTGTAGCTGTCCCAGACAAGTTTTTGAGATCGGAGACAAAATCCCCATGTCGTTGCCTACTCGGGGCACGCAGCCATCACCGACGCTTGTTTAATGTGAGCGGGTCAGAGACGAAATCTGAGGGCTACCGATCTAGTCTTTGAGCAGTCCCAGACGTCCCAATATTTTCAAACATGTTTGATTTTATCAGCACAAAATCTGCCATGCTCTTGTAGTGTGAGATGTGTAACGACAAGTTTTGAGAACGGTGATCCGCAATAGCCAATGAGAGCTCACCAGAGAAGAAGCCAGTGAGATGATAACGTTGTATCGCATCATCCAGAATGTGTAGACTCAAGCTGGAGCGATGACTACTACTAGTATGCGTTTGTACTAACCAAAGCCAAAGTGTCAAATCATTACAGCTCTGGAATGCATGAGCAATGTTATTCAAATCGAAATGTTTGCTAGATATTTCAACTCTATATGGCAAGCGTGAATGTCAGACTGAACGCTTATGAGGATACTTTGCTGCACAGCTCGTAGATTGGTTAAATCTAATCACTTTGTTTTCGCGAGACAGCGTGGTATCGAGATTCCTCACAAACAAGTGAAGAATCTTGTAGTGTGTGACCCCCGTCTGTGCCACGTCGTTTAGTGGGCACCTCTACGTTGGCAAGACAACTACAGGAAAGACGGTGGTTTAATGTGAGAGGCTCAGCGATGTTAGGATTTTGAAAGTCGTGTAGTGTACACCCGGCTTTAGTAGAAGTGTGTATGTGTGTATATAGAGATCTCCATGTTCTTGAAATTCACCTTGCCTGAGTCTGCCCTGTACTGATGCTGGTCTGAGTGTGTGTGTGTGTGTGTGTGTGGTAGTACTGACCTCGCCTGAGGCCCTGTGCCTGACCTGTGTGGCTGCTAGTCTGACTGTCCAGCTCCTCGCTGCCGGACAGGGGGCTGTCCACCCTCATCTCCATGGAAGCAGCGGAGGCTGCATAAGCTGTGGCTGCAGCCTTGGCAGCCCTCTTAGCCTTCCTCCTCTCTTTGGCCTGGGAGCCCTCGTCTTCGTCGCTGTCGCTCATATCGTCGAAGCCAAAATACTTGATCTTGTAGTTGGAGCTGCCGGATGCCACAGGGTCGGAACTGCCCTCCTCCTGGGTGGCACCACGGCCCGCCTCGTTTTCCTCGAAGCCAAAGAAATCCAACTTGGTGTCTTTCTTGGTCTTGCTCTGAGTGGGTCTGAACCTGGTAGAGAGAAACAGAGAGAGAGAGAGAGAGAAGTTAGAACAACCTACACTCCAATGGCTTTTGAGCAGGTGCGAGATATTCAAGGATGCGTGTTCATCAGCAAAATAGAAGAATCCAAACACATTTGAGAGCATAGCCTATACTGCAGCGTGTAGATTATTATCCTTGTCTGATCAACAGAGGGAGAGAAACATACCTCATTGTTATGACTGTCAGTGAAGGGAGCAGAAATAGCCCAAACATCATCATAATCTAACAACAACAGTGATTATCCCAGTATAGCGGTAGGTAGGTAGCAGTAGGTCACCTGGTGGGTTTGGCTGGTGCTGGTTCAGTCTTCTTCTGCAGACGGCCAGCCTCTCCCAAGTCTGTCAGGGGGGTAGCCACAGCGGCAGCGGGGGTGTATTCCTCCATGACCCTGTCCTGAATGGTGACGTTACACACCGACAGGCAGGACGGGTGAAGCACCGTGAAGTCTCTCGTCCGCCCGCGGCCCGCCGGCTTGCTGCTGTTCTCTGTATTGTTGGTCTTGAGTGGGCCAGATCCGGGCCCACTACTGAAGGCTGTGCTGGTACTAGTGGTGCTGTCAGAGTCCCCGGCCTGCTTGCCTTTGTTGGGCCGGCGGTAGGTCCGGCAGTGGGTGCTGACCCTGAGGAGAGACTGGGAGTAGTCCTGGGACTCGGAGGGCTCGATGGGGACCTCGAAGTACCCCAGGCCCACATCGTAACTGGGAGTAGGCTCTGGGGATGTCTTGTCTTGCCTGGCCAGACCGAGACCATAGCCCCACTCGCCACTCCACATTGACGAGGGGGGGCTTCTGGGGGGCTCTGGGGTGGGAGAGGCGGGCCCCAGACCCATCACTGCGTCCCAGTTGTCGTAAGAGTCCTTGGCCTCGCTCTTTAGGGTGGTGGTCTGCGCGATAGGCTTCTTGTCACTTTCTGAGGCGTTGCAGTACCATGAATAGCTGTGTTTCTCCGCAGTCGCACCCTCACTGGACCAGCTCGGTTGTCTTGGCTTGGCTGGGGGAGGAAAGGCAGTGTATTAGCACCACATTTTAAAAGGTGCAATATGCCGAAATAGCGCCGCCATTTCCTGGTTGCAAAAATTTGAATAGTTTGCCTAATTTCAGTTTGTGACAAAACAAGCACTCAGTGTAGAGAATCATTGTACCATCTAAACCACTGTGAAATATATTTTAAATAACAACAAATATTATATTTTCAGCTGTTTGAAGCTGGTGTACAAAAACGAAAGTAAAAGACGCAAAAACTAAACTTAACAGGAAGAATAGAAATAGCACACAGTGCATTCGGATAGTATTTAGATCCCTTGACTTTTTCCACATTTTGATGTTACAGCCTTATTCTAAAATTGATTAAATTGATTTTTTTTGTCTCAACCTACACACAATACTCCATAATGAGAAAGCAAAAACAGGTTTATAGAAATGTCTGCAAATGTATTAAAAATTAAAAACTGAAATACCTTATTTACGTAAGTATTCAGACCCTTTACTCAGTACTTTGTTGAAGCACCTTTGGCCGCGATTACAGCCTCGCGTCTTCTTGGGTATGACGCTACAAGCATGGCACACCGTTATTTTGGGAGTTTCTCCCATTCTTCTCTGCAGATCCTCTCAAGCGCTGTCAGGTTGGATGGGGAGCGCCGCTGCACAGCTATTTTCACGTCGCTCCAGAGAAGTTCGATCTGGTTCAAGTCCGGGCTCTGGCTGGGCCACTCAAGGACATTCAAAGACTTGTCCCAAAGCCACTCCTACGTTGTCTTGGCTGTGTGCTTAGGGTCATTTCCTGTTGGAAGCTGAACCTTCGCCCCAGTCTGAGGTCCTGAGCACTCTGAAGCAGGTTTTCATTAAGGATCTCTGTACTTTGCTCCGTTCATCTTTCCCTCGATCCTGACTAGTCTCTGTCCCTGCCGGTGAAAAACATCCCCACAGCATGATGCTGCCACCACGCCTCACCGTAGGGATGGTGCCAGGTTTCCTCTAGACGTGACGCTTGGCATTCATCAGACCAGAGAATCTTGTTTCTCAGGGTTTGAGAGTCCTTTAGGTGCCTTTTGGCAAGCTCCAAGCGGGCTGCCATGTGCCTTTTGCTGAGGAGTGGCTTCCGTCTGGCCACACTACCATAAAGGCATGATTGGTGGAGAGCTGCAGAGATGGTTGTCCTTCTGGAAGGGTCTCCCATCTCCACAGAGGAACTCTGGAGCTCTGTCAGAGTGACCATCGGGTTCTTGGTCACCTCCCTGACCAAGGCCCTTCTCCACTGATTGCTCAGTTTGGCCCGGCGGACAGTTCTAGGAAGAGTCTTGGTGGTTCCAAACTCCTTCCATTTAAGAATGATGGAGGCCGCTGTGTTCTTGAGGACCTTCAATGCTGCAGACATTTTTTGGTACCCTTCCCCAGATCTGTGCCTCGACACAATCCTGTCTCGGTGCTCTACGGACAATTCCTACGACCTCATGGCTTGGTTTTTGCTCTGACATGCACTGTCAACTGTGGGACCTTATATAGACAGGTGTGTGCCTTTCCAAATCATGTCCAATCGATTGAATTTAACACAGGTGGACTCCAATCAAGTTGTAGAAACATCTCAAGGATGATCAATGGAAACAGGACGCACCGGAGCTCAATTTCGAGTCTCATAGCAAAGGGTCTGAATAGTATCTGTTTTTTATTTCTAAAAACCTGTTTTCACATTGTCATTATGGGGTAGTGTGTAGATTGATGAGGAATCTTTTTTTTTTTAAATCCATTTTAGAATAAGGCTGTAACGTAACAAAATGTGGAACAAAGGGGTCTAAATACTTTCCGAATGCACTGTAGAATAGATCTACCGCTTAGACTTGCTTTCAATGAGAATGACAGATATATAACTCACATTTCTATGCGAATTTGGTTGAGTCGCCCAAAAGTTACATATTGCAGCTTTAAGTGTTAGGCAGTTACTGTCTCTGACAGAGATGTAGCATACAGCAGATGAACTAAAGCCACCTTGTTGCCTGCCACACTACAGCATGGGCGCCATTTTCACAGCGGAAGGTGGCAACAACCATGTATGAGAGAGTGTTAACTAAGTGCTAGGGCTGCAAGAGGGCCAGCACACCCTGGTAAAACTGGCACAATGCTGAAAAAATGCTGAGTCAGAAAATGTCTCCAACTCTGTTGGTCTAAGTCACCACAACATCAGGAGACTGGGTTAGCCTACATGTGATGACAGAGTGTGGACATTGACAACACTGGCTCCTGTAATTATTTACTTTAAAAGCTGCTGGGTGGGACAGTAATTACTTGCTAAACAACTATACTGGCAGTTGAGTTCCAATAGGCTGCTACAAACCACTTGCATTCAGGCAAGCAGATTCTGGTATATACCCCTCCCTAAGGAATGTTTACGCTCGCTAGGTTATATGACTAAGGTAATAGTGCACAGAATGTACCTTAGGCCAGGGTTCCCCAACTGGCGGCCAGCAGCTAAATCTGGTTGATGATCCCTGCCTTAGGCAGTCTCCTCCCTAGGATAATTTTTGACAACTCCCAATCTCATCCTTCCAAGGCTCGAAATCCCAAAATCAGTCGCATAAGATAGACGCTTCATCACTGACAAGAGCTATGACACCTCAGTCCAAAACGTCCATGGAATTCAAAGCTATTCAACCAAGGGAATTAAAGAGATTCTCCTGTACTTTTGTATACTTTTTAGCCAGTAGTTCTGAAAGTAGCACTCACAAGCCAAAAGTGGTCCTCGAAAATTGTGTACTACGTCACATATGTGCAGATATGTGCACCACATGCAAACAACATTAAAAAGCTGTCTCACAAAAAAAAATCCTGAAAGTTAGATGTAGTTTCACGAGCCAATGCTAACTAGTGTTAGCACAATTAATTCCAGTCATTGCACTAATGCTAGTTAGCAATTGCGCTAGCACTAGTTAGCAACTTCCTTCAAACCGAAAGCAGTGACATAAATAATGGTATCCACGAGTTCATCTGACTCTGGGGAAGTAGATAAATGGCATCAATGCCAAAATCCCAAGTACCCCTTTAACTGAGCTCTAAGTACCCCTTCAACTGAGCTCAGCATATCAATGAGAAAGATCATATCACAAGAGAGATAGTAGGCCTACATCCCATCTCTCTACATTTTACTTCAAAATAACTTGGGTTTTGTCATTAATTCATGGTGTTGTGGTTTTTGCTGAGAATGCCAAGACAGTTGAAGAACAGGTTTTGTATTACCCTTCCCCCTGTGTAATTTTTTTTTTTTTATGGGAATGTTCCATTATTTTCAAATCCTTTGCACTTGAGAAATCATCTGACTGAGAAAATGCCTGATTAGATTTCAATCAGAGCCGTAACAGGCCTGGTTTATTATGCAGTCGGTACTTTGGAGGGATTTTGAGACAACCCTCTCCCTGTCTGGGCACACTGAACGCAAAGACGATCACACCGTCATCGCTAACACTGAGCACCTTGGAGTTCAAACGATTTTTTAGGTCCAAATAAGCTTTTCAATAATTAGCCACATTAAAAAGGGCCGGTAGGAATGCTTTGCTTGACGAATCCTTAAACGTGGCTCAATAAGTATTACCATCAGTCTGGCTCTGAAAAGTTTCCTTTAATCCCTGATCTGCTCATATTGATTTCTCCTCCAGCCAAACAAGTGCAGAGAGTTTCTACGGGTGGACAAGTGAACACTGGGCTTTGGAGGATATCCTGGGTTTGTGTAGGAATGCGGCAGTGCTGTTGCTTAATGTGCCAATGACTACTACTTTCAATTCAGTTTTCATAGACTGACAGTTAGGAAAATATTTACTCATGTGACTAACGCCAACTAGAATGACAAAGGATTTGCATGTGGCTATTGTTCCATACCTGAGCCTGCAACTTCAATACCTACAGAAATGTGTCAAACAAACCCATTCTCTAAGTGTCTAAAAGACAACAACTTCCAGTGCCACTGATTTGAATGACAGAGTCACAGAGGGCATACAGCCATATAGAGGGGTGTAAAATGATGTGATACTGTTTTTGCGGTGGACAAGGGCACACACCAGCAGGCAGCATTGCATTGAAACGGGCCCATAACTAGAGCAATAAGTTGCTGCCTCCGGCAGTAAATAACATTCAGCGTGTCTGCTTAGCAATGCGGAATACAATCAGAACCACCTGCCATAGAGGAGATGGCCTCCTAAAACGAGGCTGCACCCGTCAAGTGGACCGGTTTCATATTAGAGAAGCGCATCAACATAATGCAGACTGTAAATTCTGATGGGTTTGCATCTCCCCAGCGAGTGCTTTGGGTGTAATCCACAAGAGCCACCTGCTAGGCTGACAGTTGGTGCCCATTATTCCATTCCAGAGGGTGAGCTAAACTCACTCCTGGCAGCCTGTTGAAACCCGCTCCAAAGACACACTGCCAGATTAGATGTTTTTCTGTTCCAAGATTTGGGCTACACAAAGTTTTCCAAAGTCAAAAGCTTACAATGATGTTTGCAAAGTGGTAAATTGCTGATCAATTGAAATGACTACTCATCTGAATCATAAGGTCAGCTAACAATCTGCTGTCTAAATCAGATTGGTGGATGACATCATATGGTCTGAAATTAACACGCCTAATTGCAAGTGCATCCTAATTTAATAATTTAGCATTTCCTTTTGTAAGCTCACTATCATACCTAATTTATTATTTCCTACTCAGCTTTTACTACATTGGATTACTATATTGGATCACTAAGGACCATCAAAATATGTGGTACCTTAAAAATCAATTTGCTTGAAATCAATTACAGGAAATAACTGTTTCAATAATTATAACTGAAGTTGGCTGACATGGCACACGACATTTGATCTTAACAAATGAGTCCACCACATTGCAAGACAGAGGGAAATCAATAGATCACTTCAACCTTACACCCCCTGGAAGCAAAGGTCTTCTGGCCCAAGATTAGATTCTACAATGGATTAGTAGTAGTCCTACTTTGCAACATGAGGCTCCTCCTACCTGTTGTAGTGGTGGTGTTGAAGAACCTGGCTGTGTCCTCTGTGACCCTCAATTGGCTTCTGTCACTCCCCATGCTAGAGGTAGTTCTACTGGGAACAAGGCTGCTCTGCTGGCTGCTCCTCGACTCCAGGCAGAAGCCTGGCCTCCCTGCCTGAGGCGGCTCTGCTGCTGCCGGCTTGGCTGGGGAGGCCTTGGCCTGTGGGAAGCGAGAGGTGACCGTCTTGGACTCCTCATCGCTGTCAAAGCCAAAGGGGTCCTCAGAGCTCTCGTCAGAGAGTTTGGGCCTCTTGGGCTGCTCTGCCACCTCACTCTTCTGGCCCGGGCGCTTGGAGCTCACCTTGGCCTTGTATGTCGTCTCGCCCCATTTGGTGCTGAGCGTGGCTCTCTTGTTGGACAGGACCTCGTCAAACTTGGATGATGATGATCCATCGCCGCTCTTACGGCTGTAGGTTTTACCAAATCTGGATGTCATTGTGGCATCTGTTTCATATTCTCTGTGACGGATACAAAATATAAAATGCATTAGTTGCTGTCATCAAAGGCCATTTCTCATCAACGCAATCACAATATTGTGGTTGAAGTTTACTTTTACTGTAATGTTTAGATTTTTGATGTAATAAATCTGCATTATTGGCAATTCAGTTCATCAGCACCCAAATGTTATTAGGAAGTTGTCATTTCACCACTACGTTATTGTAATGTTAGTGCAGTGTGGTTCCCAAACTTGGGGTCAGGACCCCAAGCAGCATACTACCCTGCATCCCACTGATGTCTTGCCTCTGAAGCTAAGCAGGGTTGGTCCTGGTCGGTCCCTGGATGGGAGACCAGATGCTGCTGGAAGTGGTGTTGGAGGGCCAGTAGGAAGCACTCTTTCCTCTGGTCTAAAACAAATATCCCAATGCCCCAGGGCAGTGATTGGGGACATTGCCCTGTGTAGGGTGCCCTCTTTCGGATGGTACATTAAACGGGTGTCCTGACTCTCTGTGGTCACTATAGAGCCCATGGCACTTATGGTAAGAGTTGAGGTGTTAACCCCAGTGTCCTGGCTAAATTCCCAATCTAGCCACTTAATCGTCCCCAGCTTCCAATTGTCTCATTCATCTTCAAATGGGTATAGAATACAACCTATTAGTGTCAACTAAGGACCCCTTACACTATTAGAATGCGCTTTCATGTCATTATTGTGTTGAGACACCCTGCGGGACCTAAAATTGTGTGAATATAAACACACAGCTTTCAATAGGGAATCAAATGTTTCCAAGTGAGGTCCCCTGCATTTTCTAGTTTAAATTTGTAGTTGTGTGCAGTAAAAGTTTCGGAACCCTTGCGTTAGTCTTATCTTTATTATCAGGTTAGGGTTCACATACTATTCGGAACTAGGAAACTCGGAAATGTCCGACTTGCTGATTCGTTGAACGCGGGACGTGTATAACTACAACTAGTTAGCCAGTCGGAATTTTCAGAGTTTCCTAGTTCCGATTAGCACTTTAACTTGCTCTGGATGTGGCTAACGCAATGTGTGTACAACTAGCTAGCGTTAGCAACAATACATCACAATTAGCTTAGCCACTATACCGTTAGCTAGTTAAATCAATCAGCTGACGTTATTGAATAAAATAAAAATAGTTTCTATGTACTGCTGCTAGACACCCTAAGTTAACGTTAGCTAACTAGCCTCGATAATATCATGATATTGACCTAGGTAGCTACTAATTCAGTGTTGATAAACCAAAACAGACCCATATGGCTAGCTGGCTAGTTACGACGTTAGCTAGCTAACTAACTTAGCCACTAACGTCGTGTGACAGTGCGCTGGCTAGGTACCGTTAGCTAAATAACGCCAACGCAAACAATTATCTGCAAGAAGTTGACCATGCTGTGCGTTGTTCATTAATATAATAATAGTTGACTAACACGAACATAATAATTTAACCATCACATGAGCGTTGTGGCTAGAAAGTGAGTAAAAAACAATTTAGCTAGCTAGGTAAGTAACGAACTAGCTACTTAGCTAGTTAGCTATCTGGCTCAGGCTAGTATCAACAGATATTGACGAACATCCACTTTTCACATTGATTTGAAAGTTTAAAGTAGTTTGAAAATCACTGCATATTTCATCAAATGTAATAGAATACAAAACCATAAAACAGCCTCACTTACTTGGTGCGCGAAAAGACCGAACCACTCAACAACACTCCGAAGGCGTCCGCTTCCCGCAGCAGATTGGGCCTCCCTTACAATATAAACAGGGCTAAATTGCCTGTAGTAATGACAGATAGAGGACAGTCAACGACTGCACAAAGTCCCGTGTTTATTGTGTAACAAAGTTATTTTGATAATGTTGGTTTTACGTCTGATATATTCCTTTTTTGAAGCTATATCAAACTCAATTGTCTCCTCTTGTGTTGCACGGATGGCTTGCATTCGGGTTCCCCCTCCCTTTCGCTTCCAACCTCACTGTCACCAAGCCGCTAGTACAGTGTGATCCAATCCGGAAGCTACATCTTTGTATGTGACAGTGAATTAGCACTGCGAAGCAGTATTCTTCGTTGTGATTGGTTCAAAAGCCAACTAGACCCAAACACCTTCGCATTTCATTGGACTGTTGGTGAGCTGTGTCCTCTTTGGGGATGTCGAAGCCATTCATGTATTGCTCATTCAGTTGTCGAAGCTCCTGGAATGTAATAAATGTACAAACTGAAGGCAAATTGGGTGCTGAAATAAATAATAAATCAACCAATCAAATTGCATTTATATGACGCTTTTTACTAGGTGCTGGCCAATATCCCAAAGGAACAATTAGCCTACAGTGACAAGAAAAACAAAAGTTGAAGACCCTATCAATTGCCAAAATCGGCCCAAAATAAAGTGCATTCTATGCTGAATAAAAATATAAACGCAACATGCAACAATTTCATTGATTTTACTGAGTTGCAGTTCATATGAGGAAATCAGTCAATTGAAATAAATAAATTAGGCCCTAATCTATGGATTTCACATGACTGGATATACCTCTGTTGGTCACAGATACAGTGGGGAGAACAAGTATTTGATACACTGCCGATTTTGCAGGTTTTCCTACTTACAAAGCATGTAGAGGTCTGTAATTTTTTATCATAGGTACACTTCAACTGTGAGAGACGGAATCTAAAACAAAAATCCAGAAAATCACATTGTATGATTTTTAAGTAATTCATTTGCATTTTATTGCATGACATAAGTATTTGATACATCAGAAAAGCAGAACTTAATATTTGGTACAGAAACCTTTGTTTGCAATTACAGAGATCATACGTTTCCTGTAGGTCTTGACCAGGTTTGCACACACTGCAGCAGGGATTTTGGCCCACTCCTCCATACAGACCTTCTCCAGATCCTTCAGGTTTCGGGGCTGTCGCTGGGCAATACGGACTTTCAGCTCCCTCCAAAGATTTTCTATTGGGTTCTGGTCTGGAGACTGGCTAGGCCACTCCAGGACCTTGAGATGCTTCTTACGGAGCCACTCCTTAGTTGCCCTGGCTGTGTGTTTCGGGTCGTTGTCATGCTGGAAGACCCAGCCACGACCCATCTTCAATGCTCTTACTGACGAAAGGAGGTTGTTGGCCAAGATCTTGCGATACATGGCCCCATCCATCCTCCCCTCAATACGGTGCAGTCGTCCTGTCCCCTTTGCAGAAAAGCATCCCCAAAGAATGATGTTTCCACCTCCATGCTTCACGGTTGGGATGGTGTTCTTGGGGTTGTACTCATCCTTCTTCTTCCTCCAAACACGGCGAGTGGAGATTAGACCAAAAAGCTCTATTTTTGTCTCATCAGACCACATGACCTTCTCCCATTCCTCCTCTGGATCATCCAGATGGTCATTAGCAAACTTCAGATGGGCCTGGACATGCGCTCGCTTGAGCATGGGGACCTTGCGTGCGCTGCAGGATTTTAATCCATGAAGGCGTAGTGTGTTACTAATGGTTTTCTTTGAGACTGTGGTCCCAGCTCTCTTCAGGTCATTGACCAGGTCCTGCCATGTAGTTCTGGGCTGATCCCTCACCTTCCTCATGATCATTGATGCCCCACGAGGTGAGATCTTGCATGGAGCCCCAGACCGAGGTAGATTGACCGTCATCTTGAACTTCTTCCATTTTCTAATAATTGCGCCAACAGTTGTTGCCTTCTCACCAAGCTGCTTGCCTATTGTCCTGTAGCCCATCCCAGCCTTGTGCAGGTCTACGATTTTATCCCTGATGTCCTTACACAGCTCTCTGGTCTTGGCCATTGTGGAGAGGTTGGAGTCTATTTGATTGAGTGTATGGACAGGTGTCTTTTATACAGGTAACAAGTTCAAACAGGTGCAGTTAATACAGGTAATGAGTGGAGAACAGGAGGGTTTCTTAAAGAAAAACAAACAGGTTTGTGAGAGCCGGAATTCTTACTGGTTGGTAGGTGATCAAATACTTGTCATGCAATAAAATGCAAATTAATTACTTAAAAATCATACAATGTGATTTTCTGGATTTTTGTTTTAGATTCCGTCTCTCACAGTTGAAGTGTACCTATGATAAAAATTACAGACCTCTACATGCTTTGTAAGTAGGAAAACCTGCAAAATCGGCAGTGTATCAAATACTTGTTCTCCCCACTGTACCTTTAAAAAAAAATTGGGCCTCACAATGGGCCTCAGGATCTCGTCACGGTATTTATGTGCATTCAAATTGCCATCGATAAAATGCAGTTGTGTTCGTTGTCCATAGCTAATGCCTGCCCATACCATAACCCCACCGCCACCATGGGGCACTCTGTTCACAATGTTGACATCAGCAAACCACTCGCCTACACGACGCCATACATGTGGTCTGCGGTTGTGTGGCCGGTTTGGACGTACTGCCAAATTCTCTAAAACGACGTGGGAGTCGGCTTATGGTAGAGAAATTAACATTCAATTCTCTGGCAACAGCTCTGGTGGACATTCCTGCAGTCAGCATGCCAATTGCGCGCTCCCTCAAAACTTGAGACATCTGTGGCATTGTGTGGTGAGACAAAACTGAACATTTTAGAGTGGCCTTTTATTGTCCCCAGCACAAGGTGCACCTGTGTAAGGATCATGCTGGTTATTCAGTTTCTTGATATGCCACACCTGTCAGGTGGGTGGATTATCTTGGCAAAGGAGAAAAGCTCACCAACAGGGATGTAAACACATTTGTGCACAACATTTGAGATAAATAAGCTTTTTGTGCATATGAAACATTTCTGGGATCTTTTATTTCATGCTCATGAAACATGGGACCAACACTTTAAATGTTGCGTTTATATTTTTGCTCAGTGTAAAATGAAAGCCACTGGGTTTGTTTGAGTGGTAAGGTGAAAGCAACCAACACTAGATAAAAGTCGGGGGAGGTGCATCTGCGACAGAGGAAAGTTGGACACTAATGTTGTTTTCCAACAGCAAGGCTTAGATCAACATGGCAGTGTTGCCATTGTTTATAAAAGTTGTTCTTTATAATGTCGAAAATAAAAATGTCTCCAACCCCCATATCACACACTCATGAACTGAAATCATATGTGTGTTCATTGTACAATCAACTACTGGGAGAGAGACTCAAATATTACATTCATTTGTATATAGGCTTTTAACTGTATGAATTATGTTTGTTCCTGTTTCAGTCATGTCTTTGGTGACATTTGCTTGGGTCAAACAAAAACACCCTAACGATTGGTAGACAATAGAGCCTACGACAATGCAGGAAAGGCTGTAGGCGGAAGTTGGTGAAGAGAAACCTCAGTCGACTGCAGTCAAAACTTGATGACCTTTGATCACATGATTTCTGTAAAGTTCATGCAGTCGCAAGTAGGCGCAAGTCAGACAATTTTTTTCTTTGAAAGGCCATGACCAACGATGGTCACCGACTTGACAAAAGTGATATGCACGAATGCACCCAAAATAGGGGAGACCATAGCCCAAGACCCCTAGAGGGCGGAGTTCTTCCTCATGTGCTATACAGCCCCACAGTGGAGGTGTCATAATACCCATAAAACCTAGCAGTCAAACAGGGAAATAGTTCAAATTGTTTTTCCACCATTCATTTTTCCCAATGGGGATTTTAGAAACACTTAAAATAAGGGCTGCGTTTCGTGTAGGCTTACCCTGGCATGATGTTTTGATAACCATTTTTACTTTCACCTCCGAAACACATAAATTCCCCTTACCTACATTTACATTTTTGTCATTTAGCAGACGCTCTTATCCAGAGCGATTTACAGTTAGTGAGTGCATACATTTTCATACTGCCCCCCCGTGGGAAACGAACCCACAACCCTGGCGTTGCAAGCGCCATGCTCTACCAACTGAGCTACAGGGGTCATGAATGCAGACATGAATTGACTAGGTGGATGAGTTCTTTCAAATAGTTCACCAATGTTCAGCTTCAAAATACTACACAGCACCATTTAGATTGGGAATAATTAGAACTGTGACAACCAAACACGGTCTCCCCTAGCCTGGGCATCTGCTAATGTGCGCTATGGATCCTCACTATCATCTGGGATTCATCTGGGATTAATGTGCTCCAGGCGACCGGTTCATACATAAAGCATCCTCCATTCAGGCTGCAAAGGCGTCAGTTTCCTCCATAACTCAATTTAATCGCTTGTTGGTGGAAAATACATTGGGGAAATATGCGTAATGTCTTAATAGAACACAATTTTCCACTGCCATTTTTTGATTTTCTGACAATTTACAGATGTTGCACACCGCATGAGTCTGTTGTTTACCCCTGGCTGAATGCGATGGGCACCATCAGGAAGTAGCATTAGCCCCCCTAGCATGGTGGTGGAAAATAGTGTTTTATTAAAGACAGTACGCATATCTTCCATGTTTTTTTTTTCACCGACGAGTCATTAAATCAAGTTAAGAAACCGACGCCTTTGCAGCCTGAATGGAGGATGCTTTATGTAGGAATCGGTCGCCGGGGGACACAAGTGTGTTACCGGCTAGGCTGACTGCTTTCACACTTAGAGGTAATACCAAAGACAGTACAGTATGAAGATAGGCAGAAACTGCTTCTCCCAATCGAAATCCCAAATCACGCTTGAAGGCGATGTCATGGCAATGTTGACTAGCTAAGCTCATGCGCAGAAACACGTCATCGGGTCTAACGGTCGTCTCGCACCAAACTGCACATGTGCAGGCCGTCATATCAAAGGCACACCTTCGATATACAGTACAGTTGTTTTTGACAAAAATGAAAATGTGTCAGTTTGTCACTTTCATGAGGTTGGAGTAATAACATGTTCAAATACTTAAGACATTGGCTCAAATCTAGGTTGTGCCTTTACATTTAGAGAAAATTAACAACTAAGGAATCATTTTTCACTTCTCTCATTGACTTCTCAAATCCCAAACCCCAGCCTGGTCTGTTTCGCAAGCGTTCCCGGAAGTCTGACGATGTGGGTTTAGAAACTCTGTGGTGATACCACAGATAGAACAAGGAGAAATATGTTTCACCCAATGTATAAAGCTGAAGCATCCGGTTGGAATTTACACTCCCCACCAAATATGGCCGGCAGTATGGAGTGAGACGGAACTGGGACGATATTCAGCTAATTTTCTCATCAATGAATCATTTGATCTCAATACAGTTTTCTGTTCCCAAAACAAGAATCTGTTATGAACATAGTGGATTAAGTTTTGTAGACTTGACCATTTGCCAAAGTTTCTAAAAATGGTTTTGTTTAGAAGGAGCGCAAGGGCGAATTGGATAATTGCACACGAGCACTTCATAGAGTAGGCGTTTCCTAACGGAAATATGCAAATACATGCTAGAAGGCGCCAATAGGATCTTGCTAGCTCGTGCTTGGCTCTGCCCATCTCCTTGCTTGTTCTGCCCACTAAGCTTAATTTGCTCCCATTGGAAAGGACAGGCTGTGGTGTATCTTGGGTTAGTTATACAATTATTTGGTAATATAGTACCACAGTATGAGTCATAAGTGAGCTGTTGTAACTTCTCAAGGGATAAGTTCTGTGTTGGACTGTGACATTGTCCACATTTTGTTACGTTACAGCCTTATTCTAAAATTGATTAAACACTTTTTTTTCCCTCTCATCAATCTACACACAATACCCCATAATGACAAAGCAAAAACAGGTTTATAGAAATGTTTGCAAATTTATTTTTAAAAAACTACTGAAATATCACATTTACATAAGTATTCAGATCCTTTACTCAGTACTTTCTTGAAGCACCTTTGGCAGCGATTACAGCCTCGAATCTTCTTGGGTATGACGCTACAAGTTTGGCACACCTGTATTTGGGGAGTTTCTCCCATTTCTTCTCTGCAGATCCTCTCAACTCTGTCAGGTTGGATGGGGAGCGTCGCTGCACAGCTATTTACACGTCTCTCCAGCGGGTTCAAGTCCGGGCTCTGGCTGGGCCACTCAAGGACATTCAGAGACTGTCCCGAAGCCACTCCTGCGTTGTCTTGGCTGTCTGCTTAGGGTCGTTGTCCTGTTGGAAGGTGAACCTTTGCCCCAGTCTGAGGTCCTGAGCTCTCTGTAGCAGGTTTTCATCAAGGATCTCTCTGTACTTTGCTCCGTTAATCTTTTCCACGATCCTGACTACTCCCAGTCCCTGCCGCTGAAAAACATACCCACAGCATGATGCTGCAACCACCATGCTTCACAGTAGAGATGGTGCCAGGTTTCCTCCAGACGTGACGCTTGGCATTCAGGCCAAAGAGTTCAATCTTGGTTTAATCAGACCAGAGAATCTTGTTTCTCATGGTCTGAGTCTTTTAGGTGCCTTTTGCCAAACTCCAAGCGGGCTGTCATGTGCCTTTTACTGAAGAGTGGCTTCCGTCTGGCCACTCTACCATAAAGGCATGATTGGTGGAGTGCTGCAGAGATGGTTGTCCTTCTGGAAGGTTCTCCCATCTCCACAGAGGAACTCTGGAGCTCTGTCAGAGTGACCATCTGGTTCTTGGTCACCTCACTGACCAAGGCCCCTCTCCCCCGATTGCTCAGTTTGGCCGGGCCGCCAGCTCTAGGAAGAGTCTTGGTGGTTCCAAACTTCTTTCATTTAAGAATGATGGAGGCCACTGTGTTCTTGGGGACCTTCAATGCTGCAGAAATGTTTTGGTACCCTTCCCCAGATCTGTGCCTCGACACAATCCTGTCTCTGAGCTCTACAGAAAATTCCTTCAACCTCATGGCTTGGTTTTTGCTCTGACATTCACTGTCAAATGTGAGACCTTATATAGACAGGTGTGTGCCTTTCCAAATCATGTCCAATCAATTGAATTTACCACAGGTGGACTCCAATCAAGTTGTAGAAACATCTCAAGGATGATCAATGGAAAAAGGATGCACCTGAGCACCATTTTGAGTCTCATAGCAAAGGGTCTGAATACTTATGTAAATACGTATTTTATTGTTTTATTTTTATACATATATAAATTAGCAAACATTTCTAAAAACCTGTTTTCGCTTTGTCATTATGGGGTATTGTGTGTAGATTGATGAGGAATTGTTTTTATTTAATACATTTTAGAATAAGGCTGTAACGTAACAAAATGTGGAAAAAGTCAAGGGGTCTGAATACTTTCCGAATGCACTGTATGCCAATTATTTGATGGTCCGACTGCATTAGTCCCTTATCAACAATAGAGTCTTGTATTGCTTGTACTGTAGGTTTGATAAATTATTATATATATTTTCAAAGAAGCATGGATCATCATTATTTGGACTGTATAGATTAATGAGCCATATCTGTTTATGGTCCAATAACATACTTAAAATCAATCTACCTTGCGGATCTGTTTGGACAATTTGCAAATTCAGATCAAAATTATTGTTAATTAATATCATCACCCCTTTTGAGTTTCTTTGCCCATGGTAGAAGTATATTTTTATTCTGATTCCTTTATTTTTATTTCACCGGCAGTGTTGTTGTTTTTTGGACGCATGAATCACGGTGTGAGTCATGTGTCCAAAGGAGTAATGGTAAGTGCTCGTAATGGTAAGTGCTTGTAGAAAAGAATAGTACCCACCCAAATGTACCACCATCGCCGCACAACCCTGTACGGTACAACCCTGTACCCAATGTCTAATTTGTCAAGAACACAATGCAAGAAAGCAAGTACCTGTCACGCTCTGGCTCCGGGACTTTGTATGTTGAGCCAGGGTGTGTTCGTTTTGTTGTGTTTTGGTTGGTTGTCTTTGGGTGTGTTGTCTTGGTTGTTCGTGTGACTCCCAATCAGTGGTAACGAGTGTCAGCTGTCGGCTCGTTATCTCTGATTGGGAGCCATATTTAAACTGTGTGTTTTCACCTTGGGGTTGTGGGTTTTTGTTCCTTATGCGGTCAGTGTCACTGTGGACTTCACTATCGTCATTTGGTTTGTTGTTTTCGTGGTTGCTTTTATTTAATAAAGTCAACATGTTCGCTCAACACGCTGCGCCTTGGTCCGCTTCCTTAGACGATCGTGACAGAAAAACCCACCAAAAAAGGACCAAGCAGCGTGTCCAGGAGCAAGGAGACTGGACGTGGGAGGAAGCGCCGGGTAAGGAGATCGAGAGGCTGGCGATGGCCCAGGTGGGCAAATCGTGGTCCTGGGAGGACATGCTCGGGGGCAAGGGACCTTGGGGGAGGATCAAGGCCCTGGCGAGAGAGGAGCAACGGCGTCAGCAGGGCCATCGTCGGAGGGACGAGAGGCAACCCCAAAAAGTTTTTTGGGGGGGGCACATGGCTTGGGCGGCTGGGCAGCAGGAGGCTGCCAGAGGGAGACGTGGAGAGAAGGCTACCGGATTACGGGAGCCATTGGCGAGTAGAGGGAGGGAAGTTGTTGTGGCACGGCGTGAGAGACTGATGTGTGTTACCAGTCCGGTCCGGCCCGTTCCTGATCCCCAGTTAAGGCCAGTGGTGTGTGTTCCCGGTACGGACCGGCCTGTTCCTACTCCACGCACCAAGCCCACGGTGTGCGTCGCCAGTCCAGCCCGGCCTGTTCCTGCTCCACGCACTAAACCTACGGTGTGCGTCGCCAGCCCAGCCCGGCCGGTTCCTGCTCCACGCACTAAACCTACGGTGTGCGTCGCCAGCCCAGCCCGGCCTGTTCCTGCTCTACGCACCAAGTCTACGGTGTGCGTCGACAGCCCTGCCCGGCCTGTTCCTGCTCTACGCATCAAGTCTACGGTGTGCGTCGACAGCCCTGCCCGGCCTGTTCCTGCTCTACGCACCAAGTCTACGGTGTGCGTCGACAGCCCTGCCCGGCCTGTTCCTGCTCTACGCACCAAGCCTACGGGGTGCGTCGCCAGCCCAGCCCGGCCTGTCCCTGCTCTACGCACCAAGCCTACGGGGTGCGTCGCCAGCCCAGCCCGGCCTGTCCCTGCTCTACGCACCAAGCCTACGGGGTGCGTCGCCAGCCCAGCCCGGCCTGTCCCTGCTCTACGCACCAAGCCTACGGGGTGCGTCGCCAGCCCAGCCCGGCCTGTCCCTGCTCTACGCACCAAGCCTACGGGGTGCGTCGCCAGCCCAGCCCGGCCTGTCCCTGCTCCACGCACAAAGCCTCACGGGTGCGTCGTCGGCCTGGTCCAGCCCGTTCCTGCTACTCGCACCAAGCCAGGGGATGCAGTCGTCGGCCTGGTCCAGCCCGTTCGGCTACTCGCACCCAAGCCAAGGGTGCGAGTCGTCAGCCTGATCCAGCCCATTCCTGCTACTCGCACCAAGCCAGGGATGCGAGTCGTCAGCCTGGTGAGGCCCGTTCGGCTCCACGCATCAAGCCTAGGGTGCGTATCGTCAGCCAGGTCCGGTCCGTTCCTGCCTCACGCGCCAAGCCAGGGGTACGCGTCGTCAGTCCAGATCCTACCAGCTGGGTCGGATCGGACCGGGGCGCTACGGGGGATTGAGGAAGGGTGGTGGTCAAGCCCGAGCCGGAGCCGCCTCCGAGGAGCAACACCCACCCAGCCCTCCCCCGTTTGGGGTTTTTGAGGCGCGGTCGCAGTCCGCGCCTTTAGGGGGGGGTACTGTCACGCTCTGGCTCCGGGACTTTGTATGTTGAGCCAGGGTGTGTTCGTTTTGTTGTGTTTTGGTTGGTTGTCTTTGGGTGTGTTGTCTTGGTTGTTCGTGTGACTCCCAATCAGTGGTAACGAGTGTCAGCTGTCGGCTCGTTATCTCTGATTGGGAGCCATATTTAAACTGTGTGTTTTCACCTTGGGGTTGTGGGTTTTTGTTCCTTATGCGGTCAGTGTCACTGTGGACTTCACTATCGTCATTTGGTTTGTTGTTTTCGTGGTTGCTTTTATTTAATAAAGTCAACATGTTCGCTCAACACGCTGCGCCTTGGTCCGCTTCCTTAGACGATCGTGACAGTACCAACCTCTTTGTCAAGCCTACCAGTCCCCTGGGGCCCTGCAAATGTATATTGTTCACATGCCTGCCTGTAGGGAAAAAATATATATATGCTGGTAATGTTTGACAGTTACTCCAAATGGATTGAAGCCTTCCCCACATCAAATGAGGAAGCAAGGACTGTGGCTAAGTGCCTGTTACAAGACATTGTTCCACGATTTGGTGTCCCCCAAAGTTTAGATAGCGATAGGGGGACAAATTTCACCTCGAAAATAATGAAAGAAATGTATGACATGATGCAAGTTAGGAGGAATATGCAAGTACCATTTCACCTGCAAAGTTCTGGACTTGTAGAACGCTATAATTGCGTTCTGAAAAATAAACTGGCAAAAATATGTGCTCAAACAGGACTTACCTGGGTGGATACGCTACCCATAGCCTGGTTTTCAATGCGTTCCAGTCTGGAATTCTGGCCTCAGTCCACATGAGGTACTGATGGCCCGTCCCATGAGGACCCCTGAATCACCACCAGCTGCAGTCCCGGATCTGCATCTGTTGGATGACACTATGATGAAGTACTGTATAGCTCTGACTAACTGTATTCAAGCTGTTCACTCACAAGTCTCTGCTGCCCAAACTCCCTCAGACGACCGTCCCCATCACGATCTCCAGCATGGAGATTGGGTAATGGTCAGGAGGCACGACAGAAGTAAATAACCTTTGAAACCCAGGTGGAAAGGACCACATCAGATCGCCCTCATCACCCCAAATGCTAAGGGAAAGACACCTGGATCCACGCCTCCCACTGTAAGCAAGTAGCAGTGCCAGAAGAAGATGTTACTCCTGTTACTCCTACAACCAAGTAGGGAAACTCTGTTTACCCTGGGACTCGCAGCCATTGTGGCTGTGGGCATCCTCTGGGTAGTAGCAGTCTCTGAGCGAGAAGCGAGTGAACGTGCTAGTAACCTCTCCCTGTCCTCTCTGCTCCAACGAGGCCCGGCTTCCACAGGGGGAAGGCCAGAAGTAGACGACCCCGCTGACCTGAACCTTGACCCTGATGACCCCGCCAACCTGAAGAGAAGAAAAAGAGGACATGAACATTCTGGGGTTTTCCCCGGGTCAAACACTTTCTAACAATTAACTAGTAATGTCTCTGTACTACAGAATGTATCAGATTGTTGGGTTTGTGGATGGTTACCAGACAGTAATGAGACTATGACATCAGTTGGGTTTGTGGATGGTTACCAGACAGTAATGAGACTATGACATCAGATTGTTGGGTTTGTGGATTGTTACCAGACAGTAATGAGACTATGACATCAGATTGTTGGGTTTGTGGATGGTTACCAGACAGTAATGAGACTATGACATCAGATTGTTGGGTTTGTGGATGGTTACCAGACAGTGCTGAGACTATGCCATTACTAGCGATACCCCTAGGTGCTTATGAAATATTGATGTGGACCAAAGCAGGCAGAGAGCTTGATTGGGTGGAGGATAGTGTGTTTTATATGAGAAGATTTGATTTGAATAATCCCACCTCTCTGCCCAAGCAACCCATCACCCTGGCCTACTCTCCCCCAGGTTATTTGTGTTATATAGCAAATGAAACCGGTCTCCAGTTGGGGGAAAGTCATTGTAAGTATAACCTTTCTGTCTACAATAACATAACCCTGCCCTTACTGTTGAGAAATGGAACATTCCACCCTAATATGTCATTGGCAATATGTTATACATTTAAGGATGTCAGTGTGTATGCTAAACCTACTTCCTCAATAAATGGAACTATGTATGTGTGCGTGGGGAAAGCATACTATTATCTGCCTACGAATTGGTCAGGATCCTGCTATGCTGCCTACGTTGTTCCTGTTGAGCGTGCTACCCCAGTACCCCCAAATCACCCTTTCTCCCATTTGTATAGGAGAACCATTGTAGCTGGCCCCGCAAAACGGTTTTTCTCTGCATTACTTCCCAATGATGGCATGACAACGGAGCTTGATTCCATTCGAGAACTAGCCAATGAGTTAGAAAGAATGGGGAATGCTACTGCCACTGCTTTGGAAGCTTGTAGCTACACGTACCATGGTCTTACAAAATGGATTGGCTTTGGATATTTCAGAACTAAGAACGGATATAGCCCCTGGTTCTCCTCAGACTTGACTGCCCTTGACCAGCACAAAAACAACCTGTGGCGTACTGCATTAGCATCGAACAGCCCCCGCGATATGCAACTTTTTAGGGAAGTCAGGAACCAATATACACAATCAGTTAGGAAAGCAAAGGCTAGCTTTTTCAAACATAAATTTGCAACCTGTAGCACTAACTCCAAAAGGTTTTGGGACACTGTAAAGTCCATGGAAAATAAGAGCACCTCCTCCCAACTGCCCACTGCACTGAGGCTAGAAAACACTGTCACCACCGATAAATCTACAATAATCGAGAATTTCAACAAGTATTTTTCTACGGCTGGCCATGCTTTCCACCTGGCTACCACTACCCCGGCCACCAGCTCTGCACCCCCCCCCCCCCCTCTACTCAGCAAATTGGATGTAGTCTATCACAGTGCCATCCGTTTTGTCACCAAAGCCCCATATACTACCCACCATTGTGACCTGTACGCTGTCGTTGGCTGGCCCTCACTACATATTCGTCGCCAAACCCACTGGCTCCAGGTCATCTATAAATCACTGCTAGGCAAATCCCCGTCTTACCTTAGCTCACTGGTCACCATAGCAACACCCACCCGTAGTCTGCGCTCCAGCAGGTATATGTCACTGGTCATCCCCAAAGCCAACACCTCCTTTGGCCGCCATTCCTTCCAGTTCTCTGCTGCCAATGACTGGAACGTACTGCAAAAATCTCTGAAGCTGGAGACTCTTATCTCCCTCACTAACTTTAAGCGTCAGTTGTCAGAGCAGCTTACCGATCACTGCACCTGTACACAGCCATTCTGAAATTAGCCCACCCAACTACCTCATCCCCATATTGTTATTTATTTTGCTAATTTGTACCCCAGTATCTCTATTTGCACATCATCTTTTGCACATCTATCATTCCAGTGTTAATACAAAATTGTAACTATTTTGCACTATGGCCTATTTATTGCCTTACCTCCATAACTTACTACATTCGCACTCGTAACGATCCCGGCTGTCTGAGTCGGGTCCTGGTCGTAATCTCCAGTTTCCCGAGGGTTCGGGAACGCTCCGGGGAGCGCTCTGGTTTCCCGCACCTGCTTCCCATTAGCAATCTGCACACCTGGGCCTAATCAGCACCTTTCTTAGGCTCTGGCCCAACATCCAGTTCCTGCCGGATCGTTAGCCATAAACAGTAGGTGTATCTGCGTATCAGTTTTGAGTGCTAGCGTGAGTTTTGGTTGTTTTGTACTTTGTCGAAGTTTTTTGTGTCCTTACCTCCGTTTTTTTGTTCCACCTGCAGTCACACGTCCGGAACCTTCACCCCACCTCTGCCTGATGGTGGCGGCTGCCGAGCCATCACTGGACCAAGTACTGCACCCCCAACTACTCACCCACGCCGCCCGCTCTGTCCCTGGATTATTCTGCACCTTTTTGTTATCTGAATAAACCCTCTCTTTCGTTCAACTCTCCTTGTCCTGGTCTGCTTCTGGGTTCTGGCTGAGGGAACTGTGACAGAACGATCCGGCCAATTATGAACCCAGCGGACCTGGACTCCGTTCGCCATGCCATTACCCAGCAGGAGAAGATGTTGGGCCATCATAGCACGGTACTACAGGAGATCGCGGTGTCAGTTCGGAACCTTTCTACCGGCCTGATGGAGGTCCAGAACCAACGCCAGTGTCCGGTGGAGGACCCACTACCGGTTTCACCCATCTCGCCTGCCGCTTCTGAAGCTGTGCCCCTCCGTGAGCCCAAGGTTCCGGCGCCGGAGAAATATGAGGGGGAGCTGGGAAGATGCCGTTCCTTCCTTATGCAGTGTGGATTAGTGTTCGATCTACAGCCCTACTCTTATGCCACTGACAAGGCTAGGATAGCCTTTTTGATTGAGTTGCTGCGTGGTCGAGCGCTGGAGTGGGCTTCAGCCGTTTGGGGAACGACAGGATCCCTGCATGGCTTCATACCAGGGGTTCACGGCCGAGATGAGGAAGCTCTTCGACCATTCCGTCCGAGGGAGGGACGCAGCTCGGCGTCTGTTTTCTCTTCACCAAGGAACTCGCCGCGTGGCCGACTTCGTGATCGAGTTCAAGACGTTGGCTGTGGAGAGTGGGTGGAACGAGGAGTCTTTGCAAGCGGCCTTTACCAGGGCCTGTCGGAGCAGCTCAAGGATGAGTTGATCTCCTATCCGGAGCCTAGTGACCTGGACAGCTTGGTAGCCTTGTCTATTCGGGTGGATAATCGAGTCCGAGAGCGAAGGAGGGAGAAGCAATGGGGTCCGTCCAATCGATCAGCTTCTCAGTTCCCAGTCGGGTCGGGTGGTGGACCAGAACACGTCGATCATTCTCCACCACTAAGGATTAGTGGAGAGGACCTCTCTCCCGATTCTGAACCCATGCAAGTGGGGCGGCACGGGTTAACCAAGGAGGAGCGTCAACATAGACGTAAGACCAACTGCTGCCTCTACTGTGGTCGCTCGGGACATTACATCTCCACTTGTTCCCGGCGGTCGTCAAACTGCCCGGCTCGCTAAAGTTGGGAGGACTTTTAGCGAGCCAGTTTCAACCTCTCAGTACCTCTGTCAGACCCCGCTTCCCGGGCTACCCTTGTGAACAGGAATCAGAGCTTAGCGCTTAACGCTTTTATCGATTCAGGTGCCGATGGAAGCTTTCTTGATGCCGAGTTGGTGGAACAGCTGGGGCTTTCCAAGGAGCAATTGCCGGAAGCCATTGAAGCGACCACTCTGAACGGCAGTAGTCTGGCACGTATCACGATGAGGACTGAACCGGTTAAGATGCGGTTGTCGGGGAATCATTCTGAGATGATTTCATTTTTCATTCTGCCGTCTTCCCATGTTCCTCTGGTCCTTGGATACCCCTGGCTGAAGGAACACAATCCCACGTTCGATTGGGTGGACGGGCAAGGTAACGAGTTGGAGCCTTGATTGTCATGCTAACTGTCTCAAGACTGCCTGCCCCCATTCGGTTCCCAGTCAGGTGATTGAGGCTAAACCCCCAGATTTGTCCCTGGTTCCCCGAGACATATCACGATTTGGGGGAAGTTTTCAGTAAGCAGAAGGCTCTGTCACTTCCTCCCCACCGACCATATGATTGTGCCATCAACCTGGTTCCTGGAGCTGTCTACCCCAAGGGAAGGTTATACAGTATCTCCCGACCTGAACGTGAGGCGTTGGAGACCTACATCAAGGAGTCCCTAGCTGCTGGTCTCGTTCGTCCCTCGTCATCACCCCTGGGGGCAGGATTCTTCTTTGTGGGAAAGAAGGATGGCTCTCTTCGACCGTGTATTGATTATCGGGGGTTGAATGACATCACGGTCAAGAACAAGTATCCCCTGCCCTTGATGAGTTCTGCCTTCGACTCCTTACAGGGTGCTACGGTGTTCACCAAGCTAGACCTACGCAATGCGTATCACCTGGTCCGGATCAGAGAGGGGGACGAGTGGTTGACGGGTTTCAATACACGATGGGTCACTTCGAGTATCAGGTGATGCCGTTTGGACTGACCAATGCTCCAGCGGTATTCCAGAGTATGGTGAACGACGTCCTGAGAGATATGATCGGTCTCTTCGTGTTTGTTTACCTGGATGACATTCTGATCTTCTCGAAGGAACCTTCCGACCACGTCCAGCATGTCCGGCAGGTTCTGCAGCGATTGTTGGAGAATCGCCTGTTCGTGAAGGCCGAGAAGTGCGAGTTTCACGCCCACACTACATCCTTTCTCGGGTACATCATCTCCAGGGGGTGAGATTAGGATGGATCAGGAGAAGGTTAGAGCGGTTCTGGAATGGGCCCAGCCGGTGCGAGATTGCAACTCCAGAGATTTTTGGGGTTTGCGAATTTCTACCGCAGATTCATCCGGGATTACAGCCGTGTGGCCGCTCCATTAACTGCCTTGACTTCCAGCATCAGGACCTTCAAGTGGAATCCGGAGGCGGATCGAGCGTTTCCTGGATTTGAAGAGGCGATTCACCAACGCACCGATTCTCTCTCAACCGGACACGGCCCGTCAGTTCGTCGTTGAAGTGGACGCGTCTGATGTGGGAGTTGGCGCCATCCCTGTCGCAGCGATGCTCCACGGACAGTAAACTCCATCCCTGCGCCTACTACTCTCGTCGCCTTTCGCCTGCGGAGAGGAATTACGATGTGGGTAACCGGGAGCTTCTCGCGGTGAAACTTGCCTTGGAGGAGTGGCGCCACTGGTTGGAGGGGGCGGAGCAACCGTTTATTGTCTGGACTGACCACAAGAATCTTGCTTACGTGCAATCGGCTAAACGTCTCAACTCCCCGTCAGGCCAGGTGGGCGTTGTTTTTCGGACGATTCAAGTTTGTCCTGACGTTCGACCTGGATCTAAGAACGGCAAAGGCGGACGCCTTGTCCCGGATGTTCTCAAGACGGAGGAGAGTGGGTCCAAGACCGAGACAATTCTCCCCCGGAACTGCGTCGTGGGAGCAGTTATGTGGAGGATTGAGGAGGAGGTGCTGGCGGCCCTTCGGACTCAGCCCGGTCCCGGTAACGGTCCACCCGGTCGGTTGTTTGTGCCTGAGTCGGTTCGTCCTGCTGTTCTCAAATGGTCCCACGCCAGTAAGATGGCTTGTCGCCCTGGCGTGGCTCGGACAATGGCGTTTCTTCGCAGAGCGTTTTGGTGGCCTGCCATGGCCGAGGATACTCGGGGGTTTTGTGGCTGCCTGTCCAGTGTGTGCGCAGAATAAGAGTACCAATCGGCCCAGCTCTGGACTACTTCACCCCCTTCCTATTCCCCGGCGTCCATGGTCGCATCTGGCCCTGGACTTCGTCACGGGGTTGCCCGCTTCTGAGGGGAACACGGTCGTTCTGACTATCGTGGACAGGTTCAGCAAGTTCGCCCACTTTGTGCCTATGGCCAAGCTTCCCTCTGCCTCGGAGACGTCCGAGATCCTGGTCAGGGAGGTTTTCGGGGTCCACGGTTTGCCCAGTGATATCGTTTCCGACCGTGGCCCTCAGTTTACCTCTGCTGTCTGGAAGTCCTTCTGTTTGGCCATTGGAGCTACAGTCAGTCTCACATCTGGTTTTCACCCCCCAATCCAATGGTCAGGCGGAGAGAGCCAACCAGAAGATGGAATCCACGCTACGCTGTCTGGTCTCTTCCAACCCCACCTCCTGGGCCTCTCAGTTGCCTTGGGTTGAGTATGCCCACAATACTCTCCCTACATCTGCCACTGGGATGTCTCCCTTCCAGTGCCTGTATGGCTACCAACCTCCCCCCTGTTCCCTTCTCAGGAGAAGGAGCTCTCTGTGCCTTCTGTTCAGGCCCATATTCGTCGTTGCCACCGGACCTGGCATCGGGCCAGAAAGGCACTCCTTAGAGGGTTCGGACCGGTATCAGCTCCAGGCGAATCGTCGCCGGACCCCCCGCTCCCACCTATACCATCGGAGATAGGGTTTGGTTGGCCACACGGGATCTTCCGTTACGGACTGAGTCTAGGAAGTTGTTACCGAAGTTTATTGGTCCGTTTGTGGTGGAGAAGGTGATCAATCCAGTGGCAGTGCGACTCAAACTACCGAGGACGCTCAGAGTCCATCCCACCTTTCATGTCTCCTGCCTCAAGCCTGTCTTCCTCAGTCCTCTGTTGCCTCCTCCGCCTCCTCCTCCTCCTCCTCGGATGATCGGAGGTGGTCCTGCCTACACGGTGCGTCGCATTATGGATTCCAGACGGCGGGGCCGGGGTTTCCAGTATCTCGTGGACTGGGAGGGGGTATGGTCCTGAAGAGAGGAGTTGGATTCCCACGGCGACAGGTCCTAGATGCGGATCTCATCAGGGGACTTTTACCGCCTCCATCCTGGCGCTCCGGGGAGTCCGCCCGGTGGCGTTCGTCGGAGGGGGTCACTGTAACGATCCCGGCTGTCTGAGTCGGGTCCTGGTCGTAATCTCCAGTTTCCCGAGGGTTCGGGGAACGCTCCGGGAGCGCTCTGGTTTCCGCACCTGCTTCCCATTAGCAATCTGCACACCTGGGCCTAATCAGCACCTTTCTTAGGCTCTGGCCCAACATCCAGTTCCTGCCGGATCGGTTAGCCATAAACAGTAGGTGTATCTGCGTATCAGTTTTGAGTGCTAGCGTGAGTTTTGGTTGTTTTGTACTTTGTCGAGTTTTGTGTCCTTACCTCCGTTTTTGTTCCACCTGCAGTCACACGTCCGGAACCTTCACCCCACCTCTGCCTGATGGTCGGCGGCTGCCGAGCCATCACTGGACCAAGTACTGCACCCCCAACTACTCACCCACGCCGCCCGCTCTGTCCCTGGATTATTCTGCACCTTTTTGTTATCTGAATAAACCCTCCTTTCGTTCAACTCTCCTTGTCCTGGTCTGCTTCTGGGTTCTGGCTGAGGGAACTGTGACACGCACACACTGTATATATCTTTTCTGTTTGTATTTTTGACTTTATGTTTTGTTTACCCCATATGTAACGCTGTGTTGATGTTTTTATCGCACTGCTTTGCTTTATCTTGGCCAGATCGCAGTTGTAAATGAGAACTTGTTCTCAACTGGCTTACCTGGTTAAATAAAGGTGAAGAGGGGGGACAGAGTGTTGTATTTACATCCCAGATTCCTCCATTGGGGTTGCTAAGTCTGTGGCCACTATCAGACAGGTGGTAGCTACTGTAAACAAGCGAGATAACGAGTGGGGTTGGGATCTGTTTACATGGGTGAAAACTAGCCTGGGGAACATTAGAACTCTCGTGTTGCAAGGTCTCCTAGGCCTGGTTGGAGTCCTTGTGCTATCATTCTGCCTGTTCTCATGCCTGACGACCTTGGTGAGGAGATTGTGTGAAACAGCAGTCTCTCCTCCCCACCAGATGGTCATGACCACCGAAGTCAACTTGAATGACCTGATGGATCTCGCCACTGTTTCACCCTTTATTGGGGATCCATATTGCCCTATTGGAGACGATAGTGCCTACTGCCATCGAAATTACCCCGATCCCTATGAACCCCCTTTTCCCTGGATTGTTATTATTAAATTACATTTTCTGAGTTTCATTCAGACCACCCCTTTCTGTGTAAAATGCAAATTTCCCAGCAACCAGAAGGTTTTCAATTCTGTCTGACAACAGCTCAGATACTCTATGTCATGTATGATGATGACTATCTTTTCCATGGCATCAAAGGGGGTATTGTGGAGGCAGAATTTGGGGTGAGCTGTTGTAACTTCTCAAGGGATATGTTCTGTGTTGGACTGTGATGTTATGCCTTTCATAGACTCCTGGTATGCCTGCACCCTAACACAAGGCCATTGTGTTCCGGAACTGTTGCTTCTATTAAAATAACTGTTGTGTAAGCAATATGATTGTATTATTAACTCCCACTATTTAAGGGACATGTAACCATTTATTCATGGAGTTCTTCCCTGTGAAATCAGAGGTGGATCTCGCCTGCAGCTGCTTGTATTAAATATGTTTCTATTATATAATAATAATAAATAATAATAATAATATGCCATTTAGCAGACGCTTTTATCCAAAGCGACTTACAGTCATCATTAAATAGTCTTTGCATTAATCTTTGAATCGAATTTACCACAACAATACCCATAAAATCTAGCGGTCAAACAGGGAAATGGTTCCAATAATTTTTCCACCATTCCTTTTTCCCATAGGGGATTGGTATTTTCTTTGTTAAAGTTGGAATCCGCAGTAGAGGGAAACCGCACCACTGGCCGCCCCACCATCATTGTTATTGTTATTGTTGCCGAGCGGAGGAGCATCCCGCAGCATGGTAAAACAAAAACCTGCACATATTGACAGAGTGGAAAAAAACTGGGTTCGTTGTTTGCAGTAACTTTTTGTTGTTGTTGTAATATTGCAAACGGATGTGGCTGTTTCACCATTAAGGATTCCAGCTTTAATGTTGGAATTATTGAAGTATCCATGAACAATTATGTTTGTTGAAAAGTGGAAAGGGAGAGCTATATTTCAAACCAATTTCTGAGTTCCTAGGTCAAGCCATGTGGTAACTAGCATCTTAATTAACATTGGGCGGGGGAGATTGTGGATTGTTTTCACATGGAATGTTGGGATGGTTGTCACTATCCAAACCATTATAATAAATCACAGTTTACCCACCTTTTTTACCTGACAGTTTACCCACCTTTAGCAGAAAAATGCATTGAAGGTATAAGAAGCATTACTTTTTTCACTGTGAGTTTACCCACCTATTTTTTACCACTTCATCCCAGATTAAATCCCAATATATTTTGTGCTAGTGCTACTCTTCCTTGCCTGTCTCTCACACACATATTTTTTATGTCACACACCCACACACGCACACATGTGCAAATACATGCATACACACACAAATTTACTCAAAATGTAATATTATATCCTCACTGCATAAAATGCTGAATTTTGTTAGGAATATCGTTCGATCAAAGAAAGTATATTTCTAAGACTGTGTGCTGTATTGATTCATTTCCTGTTTCAAAGGGAATAGTTACTAGCAAACATTGTGACAACCAACCCCATACTGTGTGACATTCAACCCCGCAATCGGGCTGGTTGTCACAAGTGGACAGGGTATGTTTGATGGCTTATAACTCCATGTTGGGATAAAAGTGTAACAACCAACCGGGGTCTCCCCTACCATTCAGTAGGCTTGTTGAAAATGTCTCCACCTGTCCTAGAAAAGTCTAGGCCACCATCAAATAAGTGAAAGTTTGAAGGCATAGTTTGATGGACCAGTTGCATTAAATTATGCCTCCCATCAGAACACGCTCACCAGATACCTCATAGGAGCATCATTCCTCAGAATATTTTTTTGTGAAATAGTCAATGTTATTTTTTAAATGTCTGGTTGATGGTCATGTGGGCAGGTACGTTTTCAACGTAAATATTTACTGCTGTAGGTTCCCATGCACCTTGCTGACTAAACTCAACTCCACGATGTACTTACAGTACTACATACATTACATAAATATTTACTGTATTTACAATATTTACTGTTGTAGATTCCCATGTACCTTGTTGACTAAACTCAACTCCACGATGTACTTCCGTTGATGTGAAGTACATCGTGGAATTGAGTTTAATCAGCACTCAGCAACCATGCACCCGGCCCGATTTATAGATTTTATTTAACCTTTATTTTATCAGGGAGTCATACAGTATAGATATTCCGTAGCCTCTTCGATGTGGGAGACCTGGAGCCTAGAGGCGACATGTAGACTACATATGAGATTATGTCTTACATTTGATGTGTGAAGTTTTATTGTATACACACCCACTGGGTGCATCATGCACGTAAATGTAATTTGATTTGAAATGTGAATTTGGGTATGTGTGCACTTCTATTCTGTTTGACCTGACGAAGATCCAGCTAGGTGGAAATGTTGTTATTTTCAAATTAATTGATACCGAGAGGTGATTAACTTGGACATAATATCTCTCACTCAATTAATTTCTGTACTGACTGGAGTTGTTGGGCCCATAGATTGTGACTTGCAATTGAAAGTAAAATTAATTCACTGCCATCTACTTTGACGGCTTTTTGATGTTGGGCCTAATGTATAGGAATAGACGTAATCTCTCTTGGACAGATTCCCGTGTAAACGACGAAGTGACCATTTTCGCGACAATTTTACTTCTGGGTAACGGAGATTAGCCTAGACTTGATCCCTGAGATAATATGGCAACACAGATCAATTCAATTTCAATGGTTAAGGAATGGAACCGTGGGCCGGACCGTGCGTGCGTAATAATCACCTGTCACATTAAGAACATCTTGATTCTCTGTGGAAGGACAGATTTTGACCGTTTTTTGCCACCAGAGTCACACTTTCCAAACTGTCCTTTTTCTGTCTCTGGTGTGAGAGGGGATCCCGAAAGGCAACGATGACGCATATATTGCCTATGGATGGAGGTGGATGCAGCTCGGGCAACACCATTGGAAAAATCTTCGGAAACCCTCTATTTCCTAGGGGTGTGACGTCTGGGTTTCAGCCCGTGTAAGTCAGAAGACATATAAATACATAACTCTGTGATTAACCGTTATTTACGTAATGTTACTAAATACACATTCCCGGTCTTGCTGTTCATAGATCAGTGTTGAAGGCTCCCGTCAAGGCATTCCGAGGCCATGTGTTCCTGGAGAGAATGGTGAGAGACATGTTGTAGAATTATCCTCCCCAGTACTGATAGTTCGACATTTTTCTTTTACTTCTAGCAGGGTAGTTGAAGGACTAGGATAGAACAACGTTTATTGCTGTGTCAAATTGAGGTGGTTAGAGATACATCGTAAATGTCCTAATCCTGACAGCCAACCAATGATTTATAGTAATCAGTCTTTACCCACGTTCCATTGGAGAGCTGCATGAGCTGGTGCATGAAGGGACTATAGGGATAAGATTAGCATGAATGTGTACCTAACATTTCTATCTTAACCATATGGTCATGGGTATTTTTTCTATCTTATCTTATTATTTTGACTGGTTATTATTTGTGTCCAGCTGTCTGCCTCGTCACATGGCCGTCAACGGAGACAAGCAGGCCACACCAACCGCTGGCAGCTGCACCACCCCCTTGGCAGTGACCTGCTGGGGCAAGCACAAGTTGAGAGAACCATGAGAGTGGGCATCAACACATCACTCAGGACCATAAGGACAGGTGTGTGTGTGTGTGTGTGTGTGTGTGTGTGTGTGTGTGTGTGTGTGTGTGTGTGTTGACACCTATGTGTTACAGTTTGACAGAAGTGTTTACATTTATTATCCTAAGATAAAGGTCTTGAAGGGTACAATATGAAGATTAGTTGAGGTTGGCAGAGGGCCTTGGTTCTTCAAGGAGGTACTCCTCCTATGTTACCACAGAGCTCTAAGCCAGCCAAAATCTGTACGTGGCATGCTGTGTCCACAGTGCCAAAGTCAGCGTGACCCAGCCAAGAGCCCTGCCTACCAGGAGGGGTGCTAGACCCGATTGGTGCCAACCACGCCAACCTGGTGTTGAGAAGCTGGCAAAGTTGTGGGGAGATTGGCACCTGGAGAGATCTGACAGCAGCCGGTTTCCAACTAGACTGGCAGTGCCATCCCAGAGACAATTAGGCCTTTGACATCTTCCAGATACGCTGTGTGCATCTGTGAGAGCAGAGGAGAGTCACTGGGGAAAACAATCGCAGAGAAACTAAACTATTAGGAATACTTTGTAAAGGTTAAGTTGAACATGAGAGGTTTTTATTCAGCACTGATCATTTGGGGGGCTTTTACAGTATCACAACAATTTCAATGCAAATCCATCATTGCACCTCCAAACTTAACATGAAAGTCTGCTATTGTTACTGTCACAGAGTCGCACGTGTCTACTGTTGAGTCCAAAACCTCCTTGTGTATTACCCCTCTCCACACCCCACCCCTCCCTCTCTGTTTGTTTTCCAGCTGACTCTCCACAGCCCTGCACTCATGATGAGCCCCCCCTGCCACGGCTTACCCTCCTAGCGAGCACCAGCCTGCCCAGAAGCCCCAGACACTGGTACGCTGCCAGGCCCACAAGGGCACACACTGACAACCATAGAGAAGGAGAGACAGAGGGAGGACAGTTGATCAGACATTTGGGGCCTGCTGCCAGCCGCATGCAACCAGTATGGAGCAGGCTGCATGCCACATTGGAACATGATTATCTTTAATTTGGTCTGCTTTTGTGCGGAGCACAATGGCCACCATAAAGGGGGCAAACCCACCTGTAGAGTTGGTGAGATGGTCACGCTGGGAGCATTTGGGCTGGACGGGAGGGGTGACTTCTGATGGGGACAAAATGGTTGTGTTTTGAAGGGCTCACCTTGTGTTTGTTCGCTTTTTCAAGTGGCAGACAAGAGTGTGATGATTTTACATTTAATAAGTCTTTACCGTTTAGAGTTTTCAATTTGTGTGCTTATGATGATGTGTTTTTGTGTGTATTTGTTATGTAGTGTGCCAGGTTATCCCAGCAAGGCTACTCCAGAGGATCTGTTCTACCTCCTGTCCCGCAGTGTTGTCCATTACAACCAACCAGGTTTTTCTTCTTCGTCCGTCTGTCCGTCTGTTCCTCTCTTTCTGTCTCTCTTCCCCCCCCCCCTCTCTCTCCCGCTTTCTCTCAGTCTCTCCCGCTTTCTCTCTCTCACTTTGTCTCTCTCTCCCTTTCCTTCTTCCTCTCTATCCTGCTCTCTCTGTCTCTTTCTCTTTCTCTCTCTCTCTCTCTCTCTCTCTCTCTCTCTCTCTCTCTCTCTCTCTCTCTCTCTCTCTCTCTCTCTCTCTCTCTCAATTTTCAATTCAATTTGCTTTATTGGCATGACGAAACAATGTACATATTGCCAAAGCTTACTTTGGAGATTTACAATATTAACATAATTAAAAGAATAGTCATCAATATTGTCAACGGGACAACAGTAACAACAATAATCAAGGGTCAAAATAACCATACATTGAACAATAACAATAACAATAAGCATAGAGGACATGCGCAGGTTGGTTGGTCTGTCAGACACTGCCCCTCATCTTATGGCAGGCAGCAATGTAGTGCGCTGCCAACCCACAGCTCTCTGCGTCCACCCCAACAGGACGGGTAGCCTAGAGAGGTCTTTGAAACCTTGAATAAGGGTTTCAAATTTGGGGAAATGACACTAATTGTTTTATATTTTTTACATTTTGTCAGGAAATGCAGCTCTGTCTCTCTCTCTTTCTCTCTCTCTCTCTATTACTCTCTCTCTCTCCCTCTTTCTCTCTCTCTCGCTCTCTCCCTCTTTCTCTCTCGCTCTCTCTCTCCCCTCTTTCTATTTCTCTCTCTCCCCTCTTTCTCTCTCTCTCGCTCTCTCTCCCTCTTTCCCTCTCTCTCTCCTTATTTCTCTCTCCATGAATGTTGTTTCCATTTATTTTCTCAACTCTTGCCCTTTTTAAAGAGGTGAAATATGTTATGTACCCTTTTAAAAGTAAAGCAACAAAATGCTTGGAGGGTGCTGTCTCACTGAAAGGTTGACGACCCCCAGTTGAAAAATGTGCCAAGAAAGGTCATGATACCGTAGCAGTGGGAGCAGTCAACAAACGTGACGTCAACAACAACACCAACAACAACTTGCCTGGCTCAGTGTCTTGTCTGTTTGTTGTCAATGTGTTGTCAGACGTGGTGTTGGAGTGCCTGGGAAGCCAGTGGGAGCTGCACTGCGCTAATCTCACCAAATCAGGCACCCTGAGCGACCTCTACATGTCAACCAGACAGCAGAGGGCAACGGGCCTTCAGGACAGAGCAGGTGCACCGCTTAAATGTGTCTCCCAGGGGCCAGAGTTGATCTGAGTACAGTATCTCTGCATCTCTTACTGACTTTGCCATACTTTTTAGCGTTATCTGTGCTGAGTGTTGGAGATAAGAGTATTACAGCCCTAATGTCTCTGCATCCTCTCTCTGGTCCTATCTGTTGTGGGAGACAGACTTCCCAGCTAGCACATTTGGCTCCTTGGAAGTTGTGGGAACGTACACGGATCCCCTACCAGATTAAACCCACCCCAACCCCCCCATTCTCCAACAGAGCCCCACCCCAATACCAGACTTAAAGCAGGCAGGATATAGAATTTTAGTAATTTGATCAAATAACAAAAAAAGTGAAGATATAATCAAAGAAAAAGTAAAGAACAGTAAAAATAGTGATACAAATTCTAATTTGGGTAGGTTTATGGAGTTGTGGGTCCATGTCTTCCATGTCTAACTGGGTCCATGTCTTCTACAAAGGATAGGAAAGGTTGCCAGATATTATAAAATGTAATTGCAGATCCCCTAACGGACTAGCACATTTTCTCTAGCTTGAGATGTTGCATAACTTCCTTTATCCAATGGTTAAAAGTAGGAGGAAACTGATCCTTCCACTTAAATAGTATACGACGTCTAGCTAGAAGAGTAGTAAATGCCAGCATGTTGCCCATAGAGCTGTTTAGAGGGGCCTCCTGTGGTGCCACTCCCAATAATGCAATAAAGGTTTTATAGGTCTCACCAGTATATTAGAAAACTTCTCAAAAATGGATATCCAGATATCTGTCACTTTCGGGCATGTCCAAACCATGTGCACTAAAGTAGCAGGAGCCTGCTTACGTCGGTCATAAGTGGGATCTATTTCTGGTCTTATCTTGGATAATTTTGCCTTTGACCAATGCAGCCGATGAACTATTTTTGATCTCTCTTAGACAAAACAGATGAAGAATGTATTCTCTGAAGCATATTCTGCCAAAATTCATCTGAAAGTTGCTCACCTAAATCATCTTCCCATTGGTTCTTAAGAGAGCATCAAATAATTTGTTAAATATATATTTTTTATATTTACAGGGGTCCTAAAATTCCAAATCAAATAGCTAAATGATCGTTGGTATGACCTTCTTAAAACAATTCCATATGTTAGCTTGGAGCCCCGGATGGGCCCCGGGCCCTTAGATCTTATAGAAACATGAAGAAACTTGTAGGAAATGTTAGAAGCGTTGTTTTTTAATGTTCTCTGAACTATTTGAGAAAATTCCTAATGTCAAATCAGTTGGCGAACATTCCTAGAACATTACCAAAATTGAAATTAAATGTCACCATGTTTGAACATTTAGGAAGCGTTCTGTTAAGTAATGAAATACCAAGAAAAGAACTTGTTTTTTGTCAAGTTCCTTAAATGTGCTGAGAATGTTCCAAAGCCAAGCAACTGTCCTGCACCATTCCCATAGCATTGTGGGAAGGTTGTACGCAAAATAACCATAGGACAACCACGCTCTCACCAAGTTCTAAGAAACATATGGTTCTCAGAACTAAATGTGCTAGCTGTGTTAGTGCCAAATGCTTGTCCTATGAGGACATTTTTTGGAAACTTGTGAGGAATGAGCACCTCTATGTAATGTTTTATAGAGACAATCCGGAATTCAGACAACTTCATCAGTCCCTTCTGTAAAGACATACCGTATGTGATTAGATTATTGGGCTTGTTCTCCCCCAGCATATTGGTCTCATTTTTCTCATTCAGGAAATAAAACCAATAAATTGGACCTTTCAAGTGTTGTGTAGTTGATGTTTTCTTGATGTTTTTCTTTTTTTCACTTATTACTGCAATATTTGCATCTTAGGTGTATCTTTAAGTGTGTGTTTGTGTACAGTTGTGTAAATATCTGTCATCTGATTACTTCAGACATACAGTAGTTGTAACCTGTCTCTTCTTGCATGGACCAGGCAGTGGTAAGAGTGGGAGAGACAAGTCACACAGCCGACCAGGTAGCAGCAACTCCAGCAGAGACAAACAGAATGGGAAGAAACCCACAGGCCCCCTGGTCCTCCAACTCTCTGTGAAAGACGCCACCATCACCAAAGAGGGTAGCTACAAGAATCATACACTCATAACATACATCCAAGACAAATTTCCCCTCGGGGACAATAAAGTAAATCCTAACTCCCATTCGGTTCAATCACAGTTCATGTACCCATATCGCTCATACAGTATACTGACGGCTGATGAATGAAATTTCCCCCAGCCCTCTCCTTTGCCCTCAGGACCCTCTATAACCCAGAGGCATGTCCTGAACACTGGGGAGAGGGGGTGCTCTCTACCGCTGCCCTGCTGGGCCTGCCACACCTTTTCCAGAGGTGAGCCAGACTACCACACCACACTACTAGTCCTGGGGAACCCATAGGAGTGCATATTTGTAGCACTAATACACCTGATTGAACTAATCAAGTGCTTGATGAGTAGTTGAATCTGACATGCTAGTGCTGGGTTAGAACAAATATGTGCACCCCTGTGGGTCACCAAGTTCCATGTTTGAACGTCACTACGCCTCACTGTCAAGCAACACCGCTGGGAGGAACACCGTGCTGTAAAACAATGCTGTGGCGTGCAAAAACAGGCCATCACTCAGCCAAAACCGATTAATCCTGTTTTCAACAAAAACAAGGTCAAGGAGGAACAGGAATGAACTTTTCCCTGCTTGTAGACATGTATGTCACGTTGGATAACTTATGATACTATGATGACTCCAGAATACACACCCATCTGTTGTGGGACCTAAGTTGGCCCAGTTGAAGTGGTTGATTCATGTCCATGAGAGGGTGGGGATGGGTTTGAATGAGATGAATCCATGTCAACATTGGCTGTATTTCCTCAGTGTACTGTAAGCATGAAATCATCAACGCGCTTACAAGTGTCCCACCCAGTCACTTAGTCACCCTGGCGGCCCACATAAAAAAATCACTACAGTTTACTATAGAATACTACAGTACTTACTATAGAATTCTGTAGCAAACTGTAGTATACTGTAGAATACTATACTACACACTGTAATATCCCTTGATCATGTGTAGTATTTACTATTGAATGTTGTAGTATACTGTAGAATACTATAGTAAATACTACAGTATTATCCACACAAAAAACACAGAAATGTCAGTAAAAACACTACAGTCCACAAAAACACTGTTTTTTTTGCTATAGTAAATACTACAGTATTTAACTTGCATGTACCCATTCCCCTCCCCCATATCCCAATTTGTGCCACCCGTGAGTGAGAAACCTACATGCCAAGTATAGACCATATATTGTTTCTTATAGCAAACTGTAAACACTACAGTAAAGTCCACAGTAAAGTCCACAAAAACACTACAGTATTCCTACCATAGTATACACTATAGTATTGTTTCTTGTGTGTATCGTAAATAAAGCAAAAGTTTATTATGAGGTGACAGACAATAAGTGTGTGATTGACAGGTGCCTAACAGAGATGATAAATAAGATCAGCTCCTCCACTGTTTGTATCTTTCATCGCATGTCCTGCAAGGTAAGCTGGGGTAGATCGTACTAGCTTGTGGTGTGGAGTGGTTCTAAAAGTTACTGCTCGGAAATATACACTAGGGGGAGTCAAATCTCCTCAAACACATAAATGCACTGCTGTCTGAATATGTCCATCCACGTTTGTCTATGTTGTTGTCTGTATGTGACGTTTTGCATGATGGTATATGTTTTTGTGTGTGTGTGTGTGTGTGTGTGTGTTTGCCTATTTTTCCGTGTGGTTCAGTTTAAGGAAACCAGTCTTCAGAGAGCGTGTGAGCGATGGCTGGAGCTTTACCTGGTGACTGAGTTGACATGTTTCATCTACCTAAGAGACTTGCCCTTTGAACTCCTCCACAAGACCCTAAGCTCACCCAGGTAGCTGCTAGAGTAAGGTCAAACTTAAACAACACCCTATTCTAGTCATAACTCACAATGTTGGTTTTCTATGGCCTCCAGGGTCTTTGCTGACTGTGAGTACCAGCTCCTGAAGACAGTGCTGTACTGGGTGTTCCTACAGTTCAACCCTGCAGCTCAGATCCTTCCCTCCCATAGGATCATTATGACCTTCTTCTCCAGGTACAGGTCACACAGGGCTCAAGGTGGTAGTCATCAGGCGTAAGTTTAATTGTATTTCTGTTTAAGTGGAGGGAATTCGTAGACTCCTGTCCGTGAGTAGCATGTTTGTTCTGTTTGTTTGAACATTGATTCTGGTAGACATGTAACTACAAGCCCCACAGGATTATCTCTAGTTATTTCTCTCTCTCTCTCTCTCTCTCTCTCTCTCTCTCTCTCTCTCTCTCTCTCTCTCTCTCTCTCTCTCTCTCTCTCTCTCTCTCTCTCTCTCTCTCTCTCTCTCTCTCTTTCTCTCTTTCTCTCTCTTTATATATATATATCTCTTCCTCCAGTTGGCCGAGGGCTGGCGTCTTCTTGGAACAGCCTGTGGGACAGAGGTTCACCGTTCTATTCCGGGCCCTTCGCTTACATGGCGTCACTCAACGTGAGTGGCAACGCCAAGGCCATCGACTTTTCACACCTCGATGACATAACACTAAAACAGTCTGTTTTTCTCTTGTTATGTTTATTTGTTACGTTTATTTGTTAAGTTTATTAATTCATGTTCACAAGGCCTTTCATAGTGCAATCTGTTCATCATTACTATGTCGCAATGGTGGAAGGAGAAGGACTCTAAACTAAAGCCAGACCTATTGGCCGCGGCCTCAGTATGTGACTACATCACTCTGGCGCCCGTGTCCGAACCATCATGCAGCTGGAGACACATAAAATGTGTTGCTGCGGGTGCCTGCGGAGCAGCGGTCCATAGTAGAGAAGCCCGTTTTAAAACCAGATTGATATTAAAAAACCACGCAACGTGACTCTTAACCTCTCAGTATGATTCTGATAAGCAGATCTGTGAAAACCATACACAGTACACACACTGGGCCAAGCCTAAGTGGGCACACTCTGTGGTAGAGAAATCAGAATTAGCTAAGTAACATAGATAATTAAGATGTCTTATCTGCAGAATATGCTTATATGATTGAACTGTCGAACTCTTGATATTAGAATGTCTCCTTTCGGACTCTGGTGTTGGCAGCTGCACTTCCTCCCTGATATGGGCCTCAGTCACCTGGGGCCCAGAGAGGGGAGAAGTCAGGCTTGTCTATCACATGTCCCTGTTGCTATGCAGAATATCAGAAAGAGAATAAGGCAAAGGAGGTCAGAAGGAAACATTGTTTCCATATGTGAGAATACGTGTTTTTACCTATTGCGGACCATGTGAAGGGATGGCGTGAGTAATGGGAACCAATCAAATGTCTCCATAATGTCTGTGTGTCATTCACCCCCTCCTTTGGCCTTGGGGGAGATTGTTCTCTCTCCTGTTTAGTGGCTGGAACCATTGTACGTCATCTCTGATGTTGCACCTATCCTGAGATGGTATATAACCCAGAGGCTCACTCCACTCAGTGGGCTCTCACTCTATTCACTTTGGTGTGGGTATTGTGACCAGCTCCCTTATCGATACGTTTTTTAATGAAGTGAAAATTATGATGGTGATTGACCTTGTCTCTCCTCATTATTGATTAAAATATCCACCACAGCTCCCAGGCAAATAACACGTTTTCATCCTTTGCTTAGATTCCTGGAATCTGATTCATTCTGAAACTCTGCAGATATCTTTTCGTTTTTATTGACTTGAGGAACTGAATGTATTAGTTAACATTAAATGCATTTCAGACCAGTTGCAATAGATTATCATAGGTGGGTTATGATTATGTTTAGGTATTACATGGTAACCGTTAACTGTTTTCATGTAGTTGCTTTTGAATTGTTAGGCATTCATGTGTGTGAGTGTGAAAGGGTAAATGTGAGTGATATTATGGCGTGTGAGTGTTTGCTTGATGGCAAACCCTAACCTTTGACACCCTCCAGGAGCCCATCTAGAGGAGATGCAGCAGATCCATGTCTTTCCTCAGTCCTGGCTGCTCCTCATCTTCTCCAAGCACTACTACACTGTGAGTTCATATAGACAGGCACGCCTAAGAGTATAAGAGGATCATTGGGCAAACATATTGTCTTTCTCCATCGTTCGCCCCCATCCCAGCTCCACAGTGGAGGAGACATGCAAGTAACAGATTTCTCACAACAAGCAGTGCGCTTTGGCATGGTCATTGAGAGGGTAAGCTTAACTCACTTAACTCTGTAACTACCTTACTTGGCAAAATGGCGCAAGGTGAAAATGAATCGGTTGTGTAAGTCATTGGCGCTATTGTCTTGGTGTCGTCCTACAGGAGCCTCAGTACTGCACGCAAACCATTGGACTTTATGGCTTCTACTTCCTGCTTAAAGCAGCCAGCATGGGAGAGCCGGACTCACATGGCTTCTCTCTGCAGGTCAGGGTGCATCAACACTGTGTCTGCATCTCAAATCGGGATATTTGCTCTCGAGTGCCTATGGCAAGGTTCAGAGGAGGCTGGTGGGAGGAGCTATAGGAGGACAGGCTCATGGTAAAGACTGGAATGGAATGAATGGAACGGTATCAAACACACCAAACATGGAAACCACATGTTTGACTCCGTTCCATAAATTCCATTCCAGCCATTACAATGAGCCCGTCCTCCTATAGCTCCTCTCACCAGCCTCCTCTGTCAAGGTTATAAGTAATAACCAGCAGATACATTACACCAAGTAAACATAGCATAGACTGCCGGATGAATGGCTGTGTACCTGTGTGTCCACTGCAGAGACTGAGACACTGGGACCCTGCCATGTCTGTGCGGGCGTGTGACAGGCACCCTTTCAGTATGATGACAGAGCGGGCCGTGTCCTATCAGATCAACGTGCAGGCCCAAATGCACGGCCAGTGGCAGGAGTTCAACAGTGGTCCCATCAGCCAGGAGTTTGGCCTGAGTAAGCGCACCTGCAAGAGCCAGGTATGGAGGGAGGATGGCTTGATGCAGGAACAGGGAGGAGGGAGTTGGTGGCTGGGTGATTTCAGGACAGGAGATAGAGTCTAGTACTTTCATTCTATATGAGTACTGCAATGTCTTGATTTCTCACATTAGTTGGATACAAGTAAATTGCTATTTCTGTGGGGAAAATGTAGCTTAAACAAAGAAACTTCAAGAGGATTGACTCGAATACTAGCTAACAGGGCATTGTATTCCTATTTCTGTTGTAGTTAGAGGGTTCTACTAGCTTAGTGCTGAACTGCTGTAACTCTTCCCTCTGTGTGCAGGTGTTTAAAGTGAGGGGCCTCAGCTTGCCCATCTTCGTGACCTTCGCCCTGGCCTTCCCTGCAGTCTGATCCCCTGCCAGAGTGTCTCCATGGTACCACATGTAAACATCACACTTCTTATCTGATTAAAAGTATCCAGATGTATCCAGGTGGACTTGTCTTAGTGGGGTAGCCTTGATAGAAAAGAAGCTAGTCTCTGAAGTGGCTATCTGTTAGGCACGCAGCCTGTTTTAACCCAAGCCAAACTCAACGCTCTGCCCGTTGACCAAAGCAGGTAAAAGAGCGGTCTGGGACGTTTGCTTCTTCCAGTGAGACAGGTTGTGACACTCTGGCTCCGGGACTTTTATATTTGAGCCAGGGTGTATTTGTTTTGTTGGGTTTTGGTTTGGTTATGTTGGGTTTTGGGTGTATTTCTATGTTTGCAGTTCTGTGGGGTTTATGTCTAGGTTTGGTCAATGACTCCCAATCGGAGGTAACGAGTGTCAGCTGTCGGCTCGTTATCTCTGATTGGGAGCCATATTTATTCTGATTGTTTTCCTGTGGGTATGGTGGGTTTTTGTTCCTTTTGGTCAGTGTACCGTGGACTTCATTGAGTCGTCTTTTGTTTGTAGTTCGATAACGTTTATTTAATAAAGTCATGTTCGTTCAACGCGCTGCGTTTTGGTCTCCTTCGTCAGACGACCGTGACAGAAAAACCCACCGTAAAAGGACCAAGCAGCGTGTCAAGCGGCAACAGGACCTACCTACACAGGATTTATGGACGCCTATCAAGGATTCATGGACTTGGGAGGAGATACTGGATGGAAAGGGTCCTTGGGCACAACCGGGAGAATATCGCCGCCCTCGTGAAGAGCTGGAGGCAGCTAAAGCCGAGAGGAGGTGGTACGAGGAGGCAGCACGGAGTCGAGGCTGGAAGCCCGTGGGTACTACCCAAAAATTTATTGGGGGGGGGCTAAAGGGGAGTGTGGCGAAGTCAGGTAGGAGACCTGCGCCTACTCCCTGGACTGACCGTGGAGAGCGAGAGTACGGGCAGACACCGTGTTACGCAGTAGAGCGCATGGTGTCTCCTGTACGCAGGCATAGCCCGGTTCGGTACATTCCAGCTCCACGTATCGGCCGGGCTAGATTGAGCATTGAGCCGGATGTCATGAAGCCGGCCCCACGCATCAGGCCACCAGTGCGTCTCCTCGGGCCGGCTTACATGGCACCAGCCTTACGCATGGTGTCCCCGGTTCGCCTACATAGCCCGGTGCGGGTTATTCCTCCTTCCCGTACTGGTCGGGCGACGGGGAGTATACAACCAGGTAAGGTTGGGCAGGCTCAGTGCTCAAGGGAGCCAGTACACCTGCACGGTCCGGTATTTCCGGCGCCACCTCCCCGCTCCAGTCCAGTACCACCAGTGCCTACACCACGCACCAAGCCTCCTGTGTGTCCCCAGAGTCCTGTGTGCCCTGTTGCTGCTCCCCGCACTAGCCCTGAGATGCGTGTCCTCAGCCCGGGACCACCAGTTCCGGCACCACGCACTAGGCCTTATGTGCGTCCCCAGGGTCCAGCATGCCCTGTTGCTACTCCCCGCACTAGCCCTGAGATGCGTGTCCTCAGCCCGGGACCACCAGTTCCGGCACCACGCACTAGGCCTTATGTGCGTTCCCAGGGTCCAGCATGCCCTGTTGCTTCTCTCCGCACTAGGCCTTATGTGAGTCCCCAGGGTCCAGCATGCCCTGTTCCGGCTCTCCGCACTAGCCCTTATGTGCGTTCCCAGGGTCCAGCATGCCCTGTTGCTTCTCCCCCGCACTAGCCCTGAGATGCGTGTCCTCAGCCCGGTACCTCCAGTTCCGGCACCACGCATCAGGCCTACGGTGCGCCTCAGACGGCCAGAGTCTGCCGTCTGCCCAACGGCGCCTGAACTGCCCGTCTGCCCAACGGGCGCTTGAACTGCCCGTCTGCCCAACGGCGCCTGAACTGCCTGTCTGCCCAACGCCGTCTGAACTGTCCGTCTGCCAAGCGCTGCATAAGCCGCCCGTCTGCCATGAGCCTTCAGAGCCGTCCGCCAGACCGGGAGCCGCTAGAGCCTTTCGCCAGACAGGATCAGCCAGAGCCTTCCGCCAGACAGGATCAGCCAGAGCCTTCCGCCAGACAGGATCAGCCAGAGCCTTCCGCCAGACAGGATCAGCCAGAGCCTTCCGCCAGACAGGATCAGCCAGAGCCTTTCGCCAGACAGGATCAGCCAGAGCCTTCCGCCAGACAGGATCAGCCAGAGCCTTCAGCCAGCCATGAGCAGCCAGATCCGTCGGCCAGCCATGAGCAGCCAGATCCGTCGGCCAGCCATGAGCAGCCAGATCCGTCGGCCAGCCATGAGCAGCCAGATCCGTCAGCCAGCCATGAGCAGCCAGATCCGTCAGCCAGCCATGAGCAGCCAGATCCGTCAGCCAGCCATGAGCAGCCAGATCCTTCAGCCAGCCATGAGCCGTCCAGCCAGGATCCGCCAGAGCCGTCCAGCCAGGATCCGCCAGAGCCAGCCAGCCAGGATCCGCCATTGAGTCCGGTGCTGTCCCTTAGCCCGGTGCTGCCCCTTATCCTGGTGCTGCCCCTTAGTCCGGTGCTGCCCCTTAGTCCGGTGCTGCCCCTTAGTCCGGTGCTGCCCGTTAGTCCGGTGCCGCCCCTTAATCCAGTGGGGTGTAGTTGGGGGTGGTCATATGGAGGAGGCTACGGAAGCGGATAGTGACTAAGGTGGGGTGGGGACCACGACCAGGGCCAGAGCCGCCACCGTGGACAGACGCCCACCCAGACCCTCCCATAGACTGTATGCTGGTGCGCCCGGAGTTCGCACCTTTAGGGGGGGGTACTGTGACACTCTGGCTCCGGGACTTTTATATTTGAGCCAGGGTGTATTTGTTTTGTTGGGTTTTGGTTTGGTTATGTTGGGTTTTGGGTGTATTTCTATGTTTGCAGTTCTGTGGGGTTTATGTCTAGGTTTGGTCAATGACTCCCAATCGGAGGTAACGAGTGTCAGCTGTCGGCTCGTTATCTCTGATTGGGAGCCATATTTATTCTGATTGTTTTCCTGTGGGTATGGTGGGTTTTTGTTCCTTTTGGTCAGTGTACCGTGGACTTCATTGAGTCGTCTTTTGTTTGTAGTTCGATAACGTTTATTTAATAAAGTCATGTTTCTTGGACACGCTGCGCCTTGGTCATACTTGGACGACATAGACGACCGTGACACAGGTCATGGTCTATCGAGGTAAAAGGGACACAATTATAGTAATATGATTCATGCACTTTCACATCACTTGGCAGTATGAGACTGTGTCCCAAATGGCACCCTATTCCCTATATAGTGCACTACATTTGACCTGAGTCCTATGGGTCCTGGTCAAAAGTAGTGCACTATAAAGGGAATAGGGTGCCACTTGGGATGTAGTCTGTGCCAGCTGTAATGTATTGTAACCACAAGGGGCGTTGCAAACCCTCTCCTGGAAGAGAGCTCTTTGAAGGCAGTTGTTGGCCTATAGGTTGTCTGGAGGCTTTATAACTGTTGCTCCTTGTGGTTCAGGTCCCTACTCAACCAGGAAGCAGAGTATTACGTTTCTCTGTGTCCGAAAAAACGCTGACTGTCAGTGGGTAACATTCTGACCAGTGGAAGTACTGTAGGGTCATGTACAGCTGAGAAAACACACATGTAGAGTTGCCCAGGAAAGCAGAGGTTTATTGGCAAACTCTTGAGTGAATGATAAACATGGTTCGTATTTATATACACCTGGCAGGAGCACATGCTGTGATTGGCTGTTCGTAAGATATAAAGTTTTACACTGTCAGCAGGTCATTAGAAGGGCCTGCCAAGACTCCAAATCTCTCATTTCTGGAAGAGGCCTATTTTTAGTATGAGTGATGCCAGTTCAACTAAAATGCAACATGTACGTCTCAATTCCAAATGCTTGTTTGATTCATTTAGGAAACGTAAGCAGGAATGGCAAATTGCACCATTCATAAATTACTTATTGTTAAGCTGCCCACTGACCTAAACTTCTATATTGCTCAAAATAGAGTACATAACCTCAGGCCCTTCAGCTCGCCCGCTCAGGAAATACAGTATGTTGCATGCATGGCTATTGTTTTCAAGAGCACTCCAATTGAATGGCGAAAAGGGAGCATGGTTTCTCTGTAGTGGATGTTTGTTAACATGGGCAGACGGCCATGAAGGAAGCAAGAGTTCAATCCAGTAGCTCCTATCGTGGACCATCCCATCCCCATGCCCAGAACTGAGTAGTTGTTTCAGACCGGACCACTGCAGATTCAGAAGTGGTTGCTCTGCTGCTAAGGCTGTTCAAAAGGCTCTGGTAACCAACACCCCACATGAACAAATACGATAGTTTACTATGGTGTAAATACTGTAGTATTACTATATTGATATACTGTTGTATTCACTGTAGTGTTTTTGCGGACATGACTGTAGTATACCGTAGTATTTACTATAGTGTTTTTGTTTTATTATCTTTGACATAGAAATGGGGTCTTTCTCCTTGAGGAAACCTACTGGACAAATACTAATATAGCAAATGTTCCATAACCCGTAGGTATGTAGGCAGGTCTGGAGTCTGAACGGAGAGTTCAGCACTTCTGCTCTTTTCTATAACCTGTAGGAAACACAATATACAGTATGGTCTATATTTGGCATGTATGTTTCTCAATCATGGGTGGCACTAATTGGGGGTATGGGGGAGGGGAATGGGTGGGGTATATGCTAATTAAATACTGTAGTATTACTATAGTTAAAAAACGGTAGTGTTTTGGCAGAAACGGTAGTGGTTTGGCAGAAACTGTAGTGTTTTTGCAGACATTTCTGTAATATTTACTACAGTGGTTTTGTGGATAATACTGTAGTATTTACTATAGTATTCTACAGTATACTACAACATTCTATAGTAAGTACTACACATGATCAAGGGATGCTACAATGTGTAGTATACTATTCTACAGTATACTACAAAATTATATAGTAAGTACTACACATGATCAAGGGATACTACAGTGTGGAGTATATTATTCTACAACTTGCTATAGTAAGTACCACACATGATTGAGGAATACTATATTGTGGAGTATAGTGTTTTATAGTTTACTACAGAATTTGATAGAATTCTATAGTAAACACTAAACTCCTGTGAAACACCCATCATGTCAGGAATGGATGCTGTGCAAAATGTAACGACCACTTAGGTGAGCTAATTGCCGTAGAAAAACTGGTGTCTGCAGTTTTGTCCTCATATAACAAGGGACTGTCATGGACTGATTAAGCGATCGCTCAAAATCCAGATCTCTTCTTTTGAACCTATGATCTCCTTGTCACGAACGTTGAGAGACGGGTCGGACCAAGGTGCAGCGTGAAAAGCGTACATGTTTATTGACTAAATAAACATTCAACCAAAACAAGGTAACGTGAAGTCCAACGGGCTATTCACATACCAGCCTAACAGGAACACGATCCCACAACTAAGGTAGGCAACCAGGCTACGTAAGTATGATCCCCAATCAGAGACAACGAGCGACAGCTGTCTCTGATTGGGAATCACACCCGGCCAAACATAGACACACAACCAAGAAATGCAACATAGAAATAGACTAACTAGAACGTAAACGTAGAATATATAACATAGAAACTCACGCCCTGACCCAACCAACTAAAGGCAACAGGCCTCTCACGGCCAGGGCGTGACACTCCTTTTTAGGATAGAGAGACTGGAAATGCACTGTAGTGGAAATGCAGTGCACAGTGAGTGTGAGTGGGTACGAAAGGGTTGTAGGTCACACTGTCTGCCCGTTTTAGCATGAATGTGCATTTTGCTCACATCATTAAACTCTCTTAAACTCAGGTCTTAACAAAGACCCTACTGTCTAAATGCGGAAAAGCTCTCCATCCAAGAGCAACTCGCTTCACATTAAGGATCAGTTGAGAGCTAGGAAGTCCCCCTATGAAATGTAAAATGGTAAACCAGATGTTGTTTCCTTGTTTTGCATTCATCCAGTCCCAGGTTGCACCCTAATTAATGACGATAGAGAGGTAGATATGGCACATATTTCCATCAACATATATGTCCTCAACTGTCAGGAAAGTGTTGATCAGGAAATAACTGGGGTGCTCTGGCCAAGGATCAAAGCATTGGATCTCTTGCAGGCATCCTCTTTTACTGGGAGGCTATGTGAAAGAGTTTATTTAGAGGGGATATAAGAGCCTTTAATAGGTTTGAATTCTGCTGGCAAAGGACCTTAGTGGCTTTCCAGGTAACATAATATAATATAAGGGATCAGAATGGAGTAGAGTAGAATCGAAGTCAACAGAATAGAATTGAAGGCATCAGAATGTAGTAGAATAGAAGACAATATAATAGAATAGAATATACCAAATAGGCAAAAGTATGATAGGTTTGAATTAATCTGTGCCATTAGAAGTTTGAAATACAGTATATGCCATTCAACAGACACTTTTTATCCAAAGCGACTGTGGCCTCATAGAGGTTGGCCTGCTGCATACAAATATTAATACTACTCCTACCATAATTCTTTGCGGCACCCAAAAAAATAGTCATCGCTCTGCTCCACGCCCCCGCACTCCACCTAAGCAATGGGATATGTAGGAAATATCCGTGGAGAGATGGGCTGAAACTCCTTTCGGTTCATCCAAAAAGATCTCTCAAGCGGCCTATAGCATTCCAAAAGCACATAAATATGTAAGTATTCAGAAATGTTCTTTATTGTGCGATCATTCGATGTTGGGATACAATGTAGCTTCGTATGCCCATGTAGCGCGCGCGAGACACGATGAACGCAGGCTGAATGTAAATATTCATAGGCACTTTTCCAGTAGCAGACTTCAGTCGATCATACACAGTATCAAGAAGTGTATCAGTAGAATACATCTTTAGAATTAAAGTTACTTAATAAATTATCATGTTACTGTCGCACTCTTGGTGTTTATTGAATGATATAAATCGATGTGTTACTCATCAAATCAGGAAAGTATTATGGTTGTGTGGAATGCTGAACTATCCTCAGTCTGTTATTGTTACAAACTGCTACATGACAGTAGACTGACTATAAATCGTACAAATTCACAAACAACACGTTAATGCGCTGTAGACTAGGCTATTAAGGCTACTTTACTTACAGTATGATCTGTGTTAGCTTATCTGATATCAATACCAGCCAGCCATATCTCAATCTGTATCAATATGCCAGATTCTCCCCCTTTAAATGTCAATTGGTAGATTCGTTTCTCATAACAAGAGTTTGATTAAATGTCATGAGCTCCAGATGTTTCACTTGTGTAATAACATGGTTAGGCCTATTATAGCTAATATTATTATATTAAACATACAGGTAACTGCCAAAATAAAGGAAACACCAACATAACGTGTCTTAATAGGGCGTTGGGCCACCACTAGCCGCCAGAACAACTTCAATGGGCTTTGGCATAGATTCTACAAGTGACTGGAACTCTATTGGAGGCATGTGACACCATTCTTCCTCGAGAAATCCCATAGTTTGAGTGTTTTGTTGATGGTGGTGGAAAATGCTGTCTCAGGCGCCACCAGAATCTCCAATAAGTGTTCAATTGGGTCGAGATCTGGTTACTGACACACACACACCTTTAAACCCCCTATGCTCCTTTGAGACCCCTCTTTCAAAGTCACTGAGATCTCTTCTTCTAGCCATGGTAGCCAAAATAATGGGCAACTGGGCAATTTTATACATTATTATTATTATTATTATTTGTATTATTTGTATTATTTGTATTACTTTTATTTATACAGGGTGGGTCACCATTGAGACCACAGTCTCATTAACAAGGGAGCCCTGTGAACATGACCCTTAACATGATGGGATGTTAATTGCTTGATTAACTCAGGAACCACACCTGTGTGGAAGCACCTGCTTTCAATATACATGGTATCCCTCATTTACTCAAGTGTTTCCTTTATTTTGGCAGTTACCTGCACATGTGGTGTTTTTCTAGGTGATTGGCCTTTAATGGTTATGGTGACACCAACCACCCACTCATTCCACTGGTTCACATTCAAGGATGTGTTAGTTCCCCTTTCTGTCACTGAACACAATCATTGGCTTAGTTTACTGTGTAGGACGACTTACTGCTACTGCTGGCTTTGGGAAGGTTTGAATTACTTCTAGGTGCTCTCGGGCCAATGTGCTTTGTAGGCCTATATAAAGGGATGCAAAGTACATGGTTTTCATTGCTGCCAGCTCCATACAATGGCAGAGAATGTTAATCCATTTCAGGTGATGGAGGTTGGCTACACACAAACCTTCTCATTGGTTGATTACACACATTGTATGAATGTTTGTTTGTTTTCTTACTCTTCTTCATGCCTAGCAACTCACAATTTAATGTCTCCTATTTGTCAGAATGATGGTCTTTCAAATGTATGACATCTATTTCCCTTTTGCTGTCTTGTTGTCATACAGGTCAGAGTCAGAGTTTGGTCAGAGTTTGTTTTGGGCTTGTGGTTGGTTTGCGGACATGACTGTAGTATACTGTAGTATGCTCCCCTTCCTTATTCCTTTCTGATCCACAGATGCCACTGTTTGTCCTGCTTGTCTTTGTACCAGTATTACACAACTAGCTAGGCCTAAACAGCAATGTAATCTCTTCACCATTAGAAGCCTCCTCCTCGGCCAGAGGTGTGAGGATTAGGTTAGCCTCAGCAGAATTCAGCAGCATAGCGTGCCGTTTGTATGTAATTAACTACCGGTGTAGAATTGAACAGTATTAGATCAGATTTCCCTTTTCCTCTTTCTACTCTGTAACGGTATTTGGGGCAAACCCTTTCACAAGGTACCAATGTGTTCAGCTCAAAAGACAAGACTTCAGCATTCTGTTGTTTGTCTCAATTCAGCAGTTTCTCATCCGAGATTCTGGGTGAATGAGCATTTATTAGATTCCGAATTGTTCAATTGTTTGTTCTATTTTGAAGATGGTTCCAGTTGATCTGGTAATACAAATCTTGAGGCACTTTATTCAGAGCAGAGGTGTCTTTTTCTAGACCCCATTGGCCCTGGTCAAAGGTAGTGCACTTTATAGGGAATAGGTGTGCTGTGCGGCTATGTCTGATGGAAATAGTGATGCATACATTAGCCGAGGTGATACTCCCACACCTCCGCTGTAACAAGGTTGAGGCTGTGCCCGTCAACCACAAGACAGCTCTTGGAATACAAGCCAGCACAAACATAGACAATACTATAACATAGTAGTCACACCACTGTTATGGTTTGGGGTTTTCAGTTATTCAAACAGTCGTTGTACAGGTATGAAGTAAGAGGAAATGGAGTTTGGCCAAAGTACGCTCTTCACTCCCTTCAGTGTTGCATTGATTGGACCTGAGGTTATAGTATATGTTGTAATTCATAAACCACACCTTTTATTGCGCTGTAATTCCTGTAAAAACAAGGGCATGAGGAAACAAGGATGGACAGGAGGAAAAGTTGTGTGTGTGGATGTGTGCTGTGGCCGACTATGGAAACGTGGAGCATCATCTCAGCCACATGTTCAGGTTCTCTCTTTAGTTTTTTTTATGAGAGAGAGAGAGAGAGAGAGAGAGAGAGAGAGAGAGACCAGTGAATGCTCCATTAACATCCGAGCTGTAATGGATCTGTGCTCTTAGCATTCATCCCCTTATCCAGAGAGCCAGTCAAGGAGCATCATGTCACGAGTGAATGGGCCCATGGAATGGTTTCACCTATCTGTCCAAAAGCATCAGATCACCTGTCTTCTTGACACCCTAACCCCACAGAAATGTCTGGAGAATGACTGAGCTATGGTCATTTCTATGTAAAAGGACCCATGAGCACCAACATGTGAAGTTCATAGGAGCATGTCAAATGAAAGCTACGAGTATATTTTGGGGAAATGAAGGCATAGATACATTTTCAACCATTATCCATCTTCAAAATGAGGCATAAGTAATGGCTTTGATTTCTGGTTGAACAGATGGAAAGGGGTGTTGTGGAAAAATAGAGAGAGTAAACAAATGTGAATAGTGATGAAGATGCATCTAGCGACTTGCAAGCGCCGAGGCCCACCATGAGGGCTCAATCACCATTTATGGCATTTTCTGGATGGCTGACCATATGATGGCTATCCTCTGTAGCTCAGCTGGTAGAGCACGGCGCTTGTAACGCCAAGGTAGTGGGTTCGATCCCCGGGACCACCCATACACAATAAAAAAAATGTATGCACACATGACTGTAAGTCGCTTTGGATAAAAGCGTCTGCTAAATGGCATATTATTTATTTATTATTACAAAATTCAAACACACCTTATCCGTGGCTTTCTCCGGGGCGGGACGTTCCCATAGAACCCTGGGAGCACGGACACCCTCGGGGGTGTGAAGACAGATGAAAACTTGAATCGACTAAATTAATGTTACTTTGTGAATTAAATTGTTGTTTTTGGATTGTTTCACAAGTTCATATTGAGTTCATAAAGTGCTATGAATTTATTTTATTTTTATTTTTACAGAGTTACTGTGTTATTCTGACCGTCGGACAGCGACAGTGGTGGAAAAAGTACTCAATTGTCATATTTGATTAAAAGTTAAGATATCTTAATAGAAAATGCCTCAAGTAAAATTGAAAGTCATCCATTAAAATACTACTTGAGTAAAAGTCTAAAAGTATCTGGCTTTATATGTACATAAGTATAGTGGTGGAAAAAGTACTCAAGTGTCATACTTGAGTAAAAGTACAAAGTAAAAGTAAATGCTATACATCAAATTCCTTATATTAAGCAAACCAGATGGCACAATTTTATTTTATTTTCTGTTAACGGACAGACGGGGGCAAACTCCAACACGCAGACATAATTTACACAAGCAGTATTTGAGTTTAGTGAGTCCACCAGATCAGATTCAGTAGGGATGACAACGCGTTATATATTGATAGGTGTGTGAATTGGACCATAATTCTGTCCTGCCTGAGAAATCGAAATGTAACGAGCACTTTTGGATGTCAGGGAAAATGCATGGGAGTAAAAAGTATATATTTTCTTTAGGAATGTAGTGGAGTAAAAGTAAAAGTAGTACAAAATATAAATAGTAAAGTATAGTAGATACCACAAAAAAACTACTTAAGTAGTACTTTAAAGTATTTCTACTTAAGTACTTTACACCACTGGACTGCGGTCAGTTCAATGGGGGAGTGACACAGATGTGCGCTCCTATCATTCAGATAAGAGTTATGATGATAGATCTAAGAATACATGTGGTGTTTTTATGCCTTTTGTTTATTGTTTTGGCCAAACAAAGTGATGTTAATTAGACAACGGGAGATACTGAGATTTGGCGCTTTGGGGAAAATAAAAGATGGGTGGAAACTTGGTTCATGGAGTCATTGTCAACCAATCTCCTGGTGTAGCGTTCCGTTACACTACTGTAGGTTGCTCTGGATAAGAGCGTCTGCTAAATGACTAAAATATCAAATGTTTTTGTTGTTTAAACTTAGAATATTTAGAATTATTTTGACTTTGAAGACATCTGGTATGTACAATTTGATAAGTGTATTCTTATTGCATAACTGTAATACATCTGATTACTTTTAAATGGATACAAACAGCAGTCCTCTTATTTCTGAGTAATATTTATATCAATTTTTTTAATGTATGGTCTAATGGTAAAAGTTATTCACACTACACATAGCATATATGCTTGGCCTTTAACTGTGCAGCTCTGAGCTGAGGTTAACTCAATAATTTAATGCTTGGACAATGAGCTCAAGCTATTAGTTATTTGTCTATCAGCCTCTTAATAATTGCATAAGGGTTATCTTGGACACATGTAACTTATATTATTCCGAGTGGTGACGCAAGGCTCACTACCTTGACTAGACCCATCAGATATGCTTATGGGCCTACAGTGTTCACATGATAATGGAGTCAGATTTAATATTATATTATGGTCGTATTACTTCACTCTTTTACAGTGGTCTTAGAAAACATCTACCAGAAAAAGTCATTAAAGGTATTAGAAATACATAAAAACACAATAATGTTGAAGTAAAGAACCCTGACAACTAATATCAAAACGTATATTTAGTTTTGGAGAAATGTTTTGCCTTCTGTAAGTTTAAACATGTAAAGTATGATGTACCACAGGGCAGTTCTCTTGGCCCTCTACTCTTTTCTATTTTTACCAATGACCTGCCATTGGCATTATTGAACAAAGCCTGTATGTCTATGTATGCTGATGATTCAACCCTAGAGTGAAATCCCTGCAACCCTAAACAAAGAGTTGCCATCAGTTTTAGAATGGGTGGCCAGTAATAAACTGGTCCTGAACATCTCTAAAACTAAGAGCATTGTATTTGGTACAAATCATTCCCTAAGTTCTAGACCTCAGCTGACTCTGGTAATGAATGGTGTGGCTGTTGAGCAAGTTGAGGAGACTAAATAACTTGGTGTTACCTTAGATTGTAAACTGTCATGGTCAAAACATGTTGATTCAGTGGTTGTAAAGATGGGGAGAGATTTGTCCGTGATAAAGAGATGCTCTGATTTTTTGACACCACACTCCACAAAGCAAGTCCTGCAGGCTCTAGTTTTGTCTTATCTTGATATTGTCCAGTCATATGGTCAAGTGCTGCAAAGAAAGACCTACAGTAGTTAAGCTGCAGCTGGCCCAGAACAAAGCAGCACGTCTTACTCTTCAGTGTAATCAGAGGGCTAATATTAATACTATGCATGCCAGTCTCTCTTGGCTAAGAGTTGAGGAAAGACTGACTGCTGCATCACTTCTTGTTTTTATTAGAAACATTGTGTTGGAAATTCCAAATAGTTTGCATAGTCAACTTACACACAGCACTGACACACACACTTACCCCAGCAGACATGCCACCAGGGGCCTTTTCACAGTTTCCAGGTCCAGAATAAATTCAAGGAAACGTACAGTATTATACAGAGCCATGGAACTCCCTTCCATCTCATATTGCGCAAGTGAACAGCAAACCTGGTTTAAAAAAACAAATAAAGCAACACCTCAAGGCACAACGCCTCTCCCCCATGTGACCTACTTGTTGTGTGTATATACTGACATGAATGTGAAACTGATAGAAGCACACACACACACACACTACATGTTAATGTTTTTAAATCTATGTAAATTGTAAAGTATTTTGTCGTTATGTGTCAGACACCAGTAAGACTAGCTGTCACCATTGGAGTCGGCTAATGGGGATCCTAATAAAATAAAATAAATATACAAATTAAACATTGCCTTGTACCTTGTAATTCCGTTAAAAACTCCAACATATCTTTAAGATGAGGAGGGTGGATAATGAAAGTTCAGTAACAAGTAAATGTAGACCTACCAGTTAGTTACAGTGTTTTTACATTTTATTTTATGAATTATTAAAGATGCACTATGCAGAAATCGTAATTCTAATAGTTCGCTTAATTTCAGTTTGTGACAAAACAAGCAAGTATAGTGTAGAGAATCATTGTACCATCTAAACCGCTGTGAAAAATATTTCCATAACCAAAAATATTGTATTTTCAGCTGTTTGAAGATGGTGTACAAAACCGAAAGTAAAAGACGCAAAAACAAAACTTAAGCACAGGAAGCATAAAATAGCGTACATAGAACAGATCTACCATTTCTTAGACTTGCTTTCAATGAGAATGACAGATCTATAACTCACGTTTCAATGTACAGTTGGTTGGGTCACCCAAAAAGTTACATATTGCAGCTTTAAGTGATTCAAACTCGTAATTTTGTTACCAAATCGGTAACAGAATTTCAGAAATATTTGTAACGGAATTACTGCAATTGAATTAATAATAATAATATGCCATTTAGCAGACGCTTTTATCCAAAGCGACTTACAGTCATGCGGAGCCATATTTAACTATCTGTCTTTCACGTTGTGTTTGTGGTTTCTTGTTCTCAGTTTGGTTTGTGTATGTAACCAGAGACATCACGTTTTCGTCCGTTATTTTGATCGTGTGATCAGTTTAATAAATAATACTATGTTCACCTTCAACGCTGCGCATTGGTCCTCCTCCTCATTGTTAGACAAGCGTGACAGAAGAAACCACCAAGATGGGACCAAGCAGCATGAAGAGGAGAGCGGAAGGACCTTGGATCAGGGGAGTAGGAGTTTCGGCTGGGCCACGCTTAGTGAAGAGGAGAGAGGCTGGTCGATGAAGCAATGGATCGAGGTTCTGGCGAGAACTAGGGAGGCCTGGTCCACGGGGAGAAGAGAACCCCAGAAATTTTTTAGGGGGGGGCTCACGACATGGACGACGGGGCAGCAGGAGGCCGCGATGGAGCGGTCCAGCGGGTGTGAAGAGGAGGCCGCCGGGTTACGGGGGCCACTGGTAGAAGAGGGGATGGAAGGTGTGGAGGCACGGCGAGAGGTACTGGCGTGTGTTGCCAGTCCGGTCCGGCCCGTTCCAGATCCCGGTGTAGAGTCAGTTGTGTGTGTCCCCAGTACGGTCCGGTCTATTCCTGCTCCCCGCACCGAACCTGCGGTGCGCGTCGCCAGTCCAGTCCGGCCCATTCCTGCTCCCCGCACCAGGTCTGTGGTGCGTCTCGTCAGCCCGGCTCTGCCCGTTCCTGCTCCCCGCACCAGGTCTGTGGTGCGCGTCGCCAGCCCAGTCCGGTCCATTCCTGCTCCCCGCGTCAAGTCTGTGGTGCGTCTCGTCAGCCCGGCTCTGCCCGTTCCTGCTCTCCACACCAGGTCTGTGGTGCGCGTCGCCAGCCCGGTCCGGCCCATCCAAGCTTCCCGCACCAAGTCTATGGTGCGTTTCGTCAGCCCTGTCCGGCCCGTTCCTGCTCTCCGCACCAGGTCTGTGGTGCGCGTCGCCAGCCCGTTCCGGCCCATTCCTGCTCCCAGCACCAAGTCTGTGGGGCGTTTCGTCAGCCCTGTCCGGCCCGTTCCTGCTCCCCACACCAAGCCAGTGGTGTGCGTCGTCGGTCCGGCACGGCACATGCCTGGTCCACTGGAGCCGGATCCGCCGCCTAGGCGGAGTGCCCACCCAGTCCCTCCCCTGTTGTGTTTCGTTGGCGCGGTCGGAGTCCGCGCCTTTAGGGGGGGGTACTGTCACGCCCTGGCTCAGGGGACTCTCGTATGTTGAGCCAGGGTGTTAGTTTCTATGTTTTGGTTGTGGGTTCTAGGTTATTGTATTTCTTTGTTTGAGTGACTCCCAATCAGAGGTAACGAGTGTCAGCTGTTGGCTCGTTGTCTCTGATTGGGAGCCATATTTAACTATCTGTCTTTCACGTTGTGTTTGTGGTTTCTTGTTCTCAGTTTGGTTTGTGTATGTAACCAGAGACATCACGTTTTCGTCCGTTATTTTGATCGTGTGATCAGTTTAATAAATAATACTATGTTCACCTTCAACGCTGCGCATTGGTCCTCCTCCTCATTGTTAGACGAGCGTGACACGTGCATAATTTTTTTTTGTGTATGGGTGGTCCCGGGGATCGAACCCACTACCTTAGCGTTACAAGCGCCGTGCTCTACCAGCTGAGCTACAGAGGACCACGAATTGGTTACAATGTGAAATCGTAGTAGTCACAAACCACAGTTGGGTCACCTACTGTCCTCTCTTCCACTGGCATACTGTTATGTTCAGCTCATACCTGTTTTCTTTCTCTTTCTGTCAGCTGGTGGTCAAAGCAAGTGTGAAAACAGTCTGGACAACCCCTTTCTCTCTCTCTCTCTCTCTCTCTCTCTCTCTCTCTCTCTATTTAATGTTATCTCTCTCGGCTCTTACTGACACCGACCCATGAGCCCCCTCTCTTTTCATTTACTGTAACCAGCATCCGCACCCACTTAGCCCACTGAGCACCGACCAACACCGGACATCCATGGACGTTGAAAAGTAGTTTAAATTTGGTCAGTTCGCCCTGGCCTTGATTTCAACGTCCACAGATGTTTTCTGGACCGAACCGGCCATGATTTGGCCCCAAACATAGATATCCATGATCTGTGACTGGAACCAAATCTGAACCAATCATAGACATCTATGTTTCACAAGTTTGGACAGCACAGTAGAGTACAGTACAGTACAGTAGAGCACACTAGAGTACAGTACAGTATAATGTACTGTATTGTACTCTACTGAACTATACTTTACTGTACTATACTGTTCTCAACTGTCCAAACTTGTGAAATAAATTCTGTCTTGTTTGGGGGCGGAGCTCATTAGAATAATAGCCAGTGTGTAGAATGTAGAATATATTTTCAAGCTCAGGGTGTCATGTCATAGCTGACACACCATTCTTTCTACAGACATCTTTGAACATTAATTCAGAGCAGATATTTCACCGTTTTTGGAAAACGTGGTTGCATAAAAACTGAGGGAGATTTTACCGTGATTCTGTTACCAAACTTAGCATCTGCACAGTTCTTCCAGTAAATGTGTTTTTGTGAAATGTTCTGTGCACATTGTTCAAAATAGTCCTTGTGCATAGCGTTGTATGGTTTGTTAAACTTTAAAATCAATAGCTTTTGTTTGGCAAATCTATTACTGTAAATCTATTACTGTGGAATTGTCCCTCTCCTCTTACATCTTACTACACGTCCCTCTGCTTCCTCATCACATCACATCACATCACATCACAACACACACACACACACACACACAGACTCTTTCTTCCTCTTTTCTGTCATTAACTTCAGTGGTGGAAACAGCAGCACCCAATTGTCATACTTGCGTACAAGTAAAGATACCTTAGTAAAAGTGAAAGTCCCCCAGCAAAATACTAGTTGAGTAAAAGTCTAAGAGTATTTGATTTTTAAATATACTTAAGTATCAAAAGTAGATATAATTACTAAAATATACTTAAGTAACAAAAGTAAAAGTAAAAGTATGAATTATTTCAAATTCTTATATTAAGCAAACCAGACGGCACCATTTTATTAATTATTTTTTTATTTACGGAGAGCCAGGGTCACGCTCCAACACTCAGACATCCTTTACAAACGAAGCATTTGTGTTTAGTGAGTCCGCCAGATCAGAGGCAGTAGAGATGACCAGGGTTGTTCTCTTGATAAGTGTGTGAATTGGACCATTTTCCTGTCCATTTTCTTGTTTTTTATTTATTTACAGAGAGCCAGGGGCACGCTCCAACACTCAGACATCCTTTACAAACGAAGCATTTGTGTTTAGTGAGTCCATCAAATCAGAGACAGTAGAGATGACCAGGGTTGTTCTCTTGATAAGTGTGTGAATTGGACCATTTTCCTGTCCTGGTAAGCATTCAAAATGTAACGAGTACTTTTGGGTGTCAGGGAAAATGTATGGAGTAAAAAGTACATTATTTTCTTTAGGAATGTAGTAAAGTAAAATGTGTCAAAAATATAAATATTAAAGTAAAGTACAGATACCACAAAAGTATTTTTACTTAAGTACTTTACACCACTGACTCCTCCTGGTGTGCAGTACCCTGCTGCTATATAGCTGTGTGTGTGTGTGTGTGTGTGTGTGTGTGTGTGTGTGTGTGTGTGTGTGGGTGTGTGTGTGTGTGTGTGTGTGTGTGTGTGTGGCATCTCCAGGGCACCTGGCCACGATTAGTTTGTTAATCCCAGTGTGTTTACTTACCCAGCATCTCTATACTGTACCTGTCCGTCAGACTGAACCCTTGAACCTTAACGCTGCATGTTAGTTATTACCCCTGGGCCAGAGGTCACGTCATTACCTAGCAGCCCCTCTGGACACCAAACGCTCCCCCAACGCTCCCAATGCCCCTGATTGATGGGAAACTGGCCTTGGAGAGATCCCATGGAGCGGCCTGTTTGTCAATAGGCCCAGGCCTCAGCCACGCTCACACTTCCTCCCCCTGGACGGACCCAGGCGGCAGGAAATGTGTATCGTTGGTCTGTGTGTGTGTGTGTGTGTGTGTGTGTGTGTGTGTGGCCGGGCCTAGCTTTCAGCACCATTAACCTCTCAACACCATATACAGGAGCTGGGGCCTCAGGGGCCTGGGCCCTTTGATGTCTGAAGGCTTTGGATAGTTTGGCTGTACAGGGCCACATTGGCACATATGTTGTGAAATCTGTTATGAATGTTTTGAAAATGTATAACTGCCTTAATTTTGCTGGACCCCAGGAAGAGTAGCTGCTGCCTTGGCAAATACACAACACCACAGGGACACCATATAGCAAATTGTTTTAATAATTTTTGTTGTTGGACATAAAACACTGTAAAATCACCAGGAAATTAGCTCAAAGTGAAAGGAAATCTGTTCCCAAGTATTCCCACGCATAAATGTAGTCCCCTGTAGCTCAGTTGGTAGAGCATGGCGCTTGCAACGCCAGGGTTGTGGGTTCGTTTCCCATGAGGGGCCAGTATGAAAATGTATGCACTCACTAACTGTAAGTCGCTCTGGATAAGAGCGTCTGCTAAATGACTAAAATGTAAATGTAAATGTAAATAGAGAGGCATATGCGATCGTATCCCAATGTAATCACTAATCAAGGTTTGAAATGATTCTGTTTTGGGATTCTTGCGGTAAGTTTGCAGTGTACAAATTATTTATAACTGTGTTCCGGCCCCTCGACCATCCGCTCAAGGCAAAATCAGCCCACGGCTGAATGTAATTGGGGACCCTTGCCATATAGGCTACCCCACCTGAATGGGCTCAGTACAGCACGCTCACCATGGTCGTGTACTTGGGCACACAACATGTTAAAACATTTTGCAGCTAAAATGAGCGTGTCTTATTGGACAGTTCCAGGTAGTCCCTCCCGGTTTGGTCTGTTTTCTTCAATTTGGTGCCTAATGTACACGACCCTGGTCTGGACAGCCTCTGGTATTTATAGTGTCATTTTAAAACCAATGCATTGATGGGGAATCCAATCACCAACAGATCGTCGGGATCATCAGCAGACGTACTTCTTACATTTTTACACAGTGAGACAAGGACTGTGCAGGGAGAAGTTGTGCCATAGTTAGTTCGACTAACCTAAGGGGGAAAGTGGAGAAGGTCACTGAATGTTACCACATTAACATTTAGATGACCTGTTTTTCCTGCATTTCCTGTATAATTTATGGAGAGAAACTACTTTTTCCGGAGAGGAGATTATAAAGATAGTTGGGTTTAGCCTGTGTTGAACTCATCAGTGTTTGGCTGACATGACATTTAACGAGGCAACCTGGGAATCAAGGGGCCCCAGGTAGGTGGGAGTGTAAGCAGCATAAGCCTTCCACCTCTCTCTGTGGCCAGCGCTTAAATGTTGACTTATGGCATTATAAACCCCCTCGAAGCCCCTTGTGAAATCTGCCCGCTTGTATTAATATCAGAGTTAAGCCCTGCCTCTCTGTTAATGCGGAGGGAGGGAGGGAGGGAGGGAAAGGGGGGGGGTAGAGGGAGGGAGTGAGGGACGTAGTGGGGGTGGAGGTAGAGGGGGATGGGAGGGAGGGAGGGGAGTGTTGACTGTGCTTGTCCCATAAAGAGTAGGAATGGTGTTGTAGAATGGTGTTGTAGGATGGTGTAGTAGGATGGTAACGTAGGATGGTAACGTAGAATGCTGTTGTAGAATGGTGTTGTAGGATGGTGTAGTAGAGTGGTGTAGTAGAATGGTGTAGTAGGATGGTGTTGTAGGATGGTGTAGTAGGATGGTAACGTAGGATGGTAACGTAGGATGGTAACGTAGGATGCTGTTGTAGAATGGTGTTGTAGGATGGTGTTGTAGGATGGTGTTGTAGGATGGTGTAGTAGAGTGGTGTAGTAGGATGGTGTAGTAGGATGGTGTAGTAGGATGGTGTAGTAGAATGGTGTTGTAGGATGGTGTAGTAGGATAGTGTAGTAGGATGGTGTAGTAGGATGGTGTTGTAGGATGGTGTAGTAGGATGGTGTAGTAGGATGGTAACATAGGATGGTAACGTAGAATGCTGTTGTAGAATGGTGTTGAAGGATGGTGTTGTAGGATGGTGTAGTAGAGTGGTGTAGTAGGATGGTGTAGTAGGATGGTGTTGTAGGATGGTGTAGTAGGATGGTATAGTAGGATGGTGTTGTAGGATGGTGTTGTAGGATGGTGTAGTAGGATGGTGTAGTATAATGGTGTTGTAGGATGGTGTAGTAGGATGGTGTTGTAGGATGGTGTAGTAGGATGGTGTAGTAGGATGGTGTAGTAGTTGTGTACCGTTGACTAGAACTGTAGACGAGACTCACTCATCTCTTCTTTGGCTGCTTAGCTGAGAGACAGACTCTCACTCCTGCTAGCTCTCTCTCCCTCTCTTGTCCCTCTCTGGCTCACGTCTATATTTCTCCACTCCCCCTCTCTCTCTCTCTCTCTCTCTCTCTCTCTCTCTCTCTCTCTCTCTCTCTATCACCCCCTCTCCTCTTGCACTCTTCTTCTCATCTCTCTCTCTCTCCTCTTCCACTTCTCTTCCTCTCATCTATCTATCTATCTCTCTCTCTCTCCTCATCTCCCCAGCATACAGTGGAATGAGCAGGCTGAGGTGGGGAGATGCCTTACGTGGATCGGCAGAACCGGATCTGTGGCTTCCTGGACATTGAGGAGAATGAGAACAGCGGCAAGTTCCTCCGACGCTACTTCATCCTGGACACCAGGGAGGGTAGCCTGGTGTGGTACATGGACAACCCACAGGTAGGGCAGCAGGGGAGTACACACACACACACACACACACACACAGAAGCTGACAGAAGCACACGCACACATATGCAGAACAGACACACGCACGCACGCACACACACACACACACACACACACACACACACACTGGGAAGTGTAGTTATTGACTACATACATTTCACAGAGGAGCTCATGAGTTAAGCTATGATGCTCTCACTACCCTCAAGTCATCAGTCTATAATGTCTGTGTGTTTAATCAACACATGCATTTAGGCTGATGTCATTACTTGAATGGGCAGCAGCTGAAACGGTCCGATGTACTTACTGTATGCACTGTAGTAGGACATTAGCGGTAGGATGGATTGAATAGCTGCTTCTGTTTGGACTGACCTAATCTCATAAAGTATTGGACTGGATTGATCCGTCTGGTCTGGCCAGACCACTTTGGGCCATCAAGAGGAAATGTGTGTGTCGTCGGCTGGGGAGATGATGCTACGTCTGGGGAAACCGAGTCAAGTTACACATCTGCCCAGACGTCCGTCCGTCCGTCTGTCTGTCCCTCCCCCAGATCTATACTCTCGTAATGTGTGACTTGAGTAAATTAATCTCTGAACTTCTTCTGGCATGTTGTTTTACGCTCCTTCTACATAAAGTATAGCTGCTTGACAGTATGTACAGTATACTAATAGAGTTGTGCTTTATAGTATAAATATATAATATAATATAATATGCCATTTAGCAGACGCTTTTATCCAAAGCGACTTACAGTCATAAAGTTAATCTTACTGATTTGGGCATTCCTTTCCTTGGCATGAAATGACCAGATAAAGGAATCATCTTGTAAACCTGATGTAGATGCTAACCAATCAATCAAACATAGGCGTGAACAGAAACAATCAGACTCAACTCCCCTGCTGCTTTGCAGGCCATTTAAATGCATGTCATCTTGTTTGGTGGGGAGTGGGAGCTCAGTGAGGAATACCTGTACATTTGATGCTGCCCTACGCTCTGAATTATTCAATTCAATTCAATTCTCCAAGACATGTAAAAAGTTGCATTCCTTCATCACTGTTGAATTAGCTGATTCTCAGACGCTCTTCAGAGACTGATTCACTCAAGTTCTATTCTCCTCCAAAACTAAATGTTATATTGAAAAACAAACTCTGTTATATTATAAATGTTATATTGAAAAAAAATAAAAAAATGTTTTCAGGTTTGCAATCTCACAATTTCTTTCTCTTCTCTCTCTCTCGGTCTCATGTTTAGAACCTGCCCAAAGGAGCTGAAAATGTTGGCTCCCTCAAACTCACCTACATCTCCAAGGTCAGTCAAGTTGTCCAATAACGTTGTTGAATTATATCCTGTCTGACAGAGACAGATATGGCCAACCACAGTCTTAGGTGTGAACATCTCTCTCTCCCTCTCCTAGGTGAGTGATGCCACAAAGCTGCGACCAAAGGCGGAGTTCTGCTTCGGTAAGTCCTACAACCTTTGGATTTGATTCAGTGATTCAAGAACCAAATGTTAGTGAAACACTGTACATGACTATTAGTATTGTCTCTCTAGCAGTGTGCTGTCTGGGGGGGGCTGAGAAGGAGGAAGCATTCGGAGGAAAGTGGGGGGGAGGGCACTGGGCAGGGAGGGTGGGGGGGTGGGAGTAGGGGGAGGCTTGTAGCAAAATACTGCTGATCTTTAGCTATTGAACTAGAATGAGTCTATTTAGTACACTAAGGTTGATGATGTGAGGCCCCTCTGTCAGTAAATGTTTCACTGTTCACCTGTCCCCTCTTCCCATAGATTCCCTTTCCCTCCCCCCTCCCTCCATCCCTCGCGGGGGTTTGGATGGGACCATTTCCTGTATGACGTGCTGTTGTTCAACAGGCCCTTTGTCCCTCAGCGGCCCCAGTCAGGAGTATAGCTCCCCCACACTCAATAGAAGGAAGCAGTAAGATGACCTGCCAGTGACCGCCAAGCGCTAGCTCGACCCAACCATGTCGTTCGATGAGCGGGGGTGTCGGGTTTGGGGCGTGGGGGGTCTCCCGCTTTCCTGCATGACAGGATGCTGGCGTCCCAATCGGAACCCGCCTCTCTAAAACTCGGGGATATTTTTAACCTAAGTATTTGCATAATACAGATCCACTTCTGGATTCGTCCCCCCAAAGTCACATCAATCTATTCCACTACTGTAGTTTTAGGATTAGCTACCTGACTGTCCAAGTATGAGGTCAACCTACCTCAGCCCTGACTGAGTCTAGCATATGGCCCTGTGTGTGTGTGTGAGTGTGTGTGCGTGCGTGTGCGCGTACATTCGAGTGTGTGGGTTGGAGCGCTCTGGTGAATCACTGTGAGGATCACAAAACTGAGACGTTGAATGGGACGGTGGAAGACAGTCCACTGGTCTTATGTCTCCGTTAGTGATGGGAACCATAATACTGCCGGACAAAGGTTGTGTCTCCGTTAGTGATGGGAACCATAATACTGCCGGACAAAGGTTGTGTTCCAAATAGCACCCTATTCCTGATATTATCACGACTCAGGATAAGACCCAGATGCAGACAAGTCGAAACAGGACACAAAGGGCTGTGAGACATATGTTTAATACTAGACACATGAAAAGTGGGATGAATACGGAGGGTACGGGGCAACAGAAGATGAACAGCAGAGGGGCTAAGAATCTTAGAGATGGGGAAAGGGCCAATAAAACGGGGGAAAAGTTTGCGGGACTCCACCCGGAGGGGCATATCCCAAGTGGACAGCCATACCCTCTGCCCTATACGATAATGGGGGGCCGGGGTCCGGTGGCGATCCGCCTGTCGTCGATACCTGGAGGTGGTCTTGAGAAGAGCCGACCAGGCTCTCTTCCAGGTACGGCAGCGGACGAACATCTGGGCCGAGGGTATGCTGACCTCTTCCTCTTGCTCCGGGAAGAGCAGGGGGTGATATCCTAGGGAGCACTCAAAAGGCGAGAGACCAGTGGCTGAGCAAGGGAGAGTGTTCCGGGCGTACTCTACCCACACAAGCTGCTGGCTCCAGGTGGTGGGATTGGCAGAGACAAGGCAGCGAAGAGTCGTCTCCAGGTCCTGATTCGCTCGTTCCGACTGGCCGTTAGACTGGGGGTGGAACCTGGAGGACAGGCTTGCCTACGACCCAATGAGCGTGCAGAACGCCTTCCAGAACTGGGACGAGAACTGAGGACCCCGGTCGGAGACCATGTCCACCGGAAATCCATGGATCCGGAAGACGTGCTGCACCATGAGTTGGGCCGTCTCCTTGGCTGAGGGTAGCTTGGGGAGAGGAATCAAATGGGTGGCTTTGGAAAACCGGTCCATCACGGTAAGGATAACCGTGTTGCCATCAGACGGGGTAAGACCAGTGACGGTCCAGGGATATATGTGACCAGGGACGGTGAGGGACAGGAAGTGGTTGAAGGAGGGCAGCCAAAGCTTGCCGAGGAGTCTTATTCTGGGCACACACAGTGCAGGCGGCGACAAACGCGGAGACGTCAGGAACCAAGGTGGGCCACCAAAAACCTTGTCGTACAAAGGCCAGGGTCGGATGGGAGCCAGGATGGCAGGCCAGTCGAGAGGAATGAGCCCATTCCAGAACCGAGGAATGGGCAGAGTCCGGGACAAACATCCGGGACCCCCGGGTGTGTCCGGGACCCCCACGCTGTGCCTCACAGACCCGGTTCTCTATACCCCAGATGTGTGCAGCCGCGAGACAAGAGGTAGGGAGGATGGTCTCGGGGTCCGATGGTGTAGCAGTGGGGCTATATAGGCGTGACAGCGCATCTGGCTTCACATTTTTGGACCCCGGGCGGTAGGAGATAGTGAAGTTGAATCGGGTGAATAGCAGGGCCCATCGAACTTGCCTGGAGTTGAGGCGCTTGGCGGTGCGGAGATATTCCAGGTTCTTGTGATCTGTCCATACTATGAATGCCTCCACTCCTCCAACGCCATCTTCACCGCAAGTAGTTCCCGGTTACCCACATCGTAATCCTTTCCGTGGGGTTGAGACGATGGGAGAGGAAAGCGCAGGGATACAGCTTTTAGTCTTGGGCTGAACGCTGGGACAGGACAGCCCCCACTCCGACGTCCGAAGCGTCGACCTCCACCATGAACTGCCGGGACGGATCCGGATGGATTAGGATGGGGGCGGTATTGAATTGGTGCTTGACGTCTGGTCTGCAGCTGGAGACCACATAAACAGGACCTTGGGAGAGGTGAGCGCTGACAGGGGGGAAGCCCTGGTGCTGTAGCCCCGGATGAACCGGCGGTAGAAATTGGCGAACCCCAGGAAGTGTTGCAGCTAGACTCTGGAGGTGGGTTGCGGCTAATCCACCACCGCTCTTACCTTTTCAGGATCCATCTGTATGTTGCCTGCAGCTATGATGTATCCAAGGAAGGAGATGGTGGAGCGATGGAATTAACATTTTTCCGCTTTGAGGAACAGCTGGTTCTCCAGAGGATGCTGGAGGACTTGTCTGACATGGAGGACATGTTCTTGAGCCGAGTGGAAAAGCACGAGGATGTCATCAAGGTAGACGTATATGAACCGGTTCAATATGTCCCGGAGAACGTTGTTTACCAGGGCCTGAAACACAGCAGGAGCGTTGGTCAGTCGGAACGGCATCACCAGGTATTCGTAGTGCCCGCTAGCCGTGTTAAAGGCGGTCTTCCACTCATCCCCTTCCCGTATCCATACCAGATGGTAGGCGTTCCGGAGGTCCAACTTGGAGAAGATGGTAGCCCCCTGGAGAGGCTCGAAAGCCGAGGCGATGAGTGGAAACGGGTAACAGTTTTTAACCGTGATGTCATTCAGGCCCCTGTAGTCGATACACGGACACAGGATTTTGTCCTTCTTCTCCACAAAGAAGAACCTGCACCAGCAGGGGAGGCAGAAGGACGGATACCCCCTGCAGCTAGGGAGTCCTCAATATACGTCTCCATCGCCTTGGTCTCCGGACATGACAGGGAATAAAGCTGCCCCCGAGGCAGTGTAGTGCCCGGGAGAAGGTTGATGGCGCAGTCATAGGGCCGATGCGGAGAAAGCGAGGTGGCACAGGCTTTTCCCAAGTCCGTAGGAAGACGTCCCGGGGCAGGCAATGCCGACTTCAGGCAATGCGCATGGCAAAATAGGCTCAGTCGATCAGAGGATTGTGCCTCTGGAGCCAGTAAAACCCCAAAACCACGGGTGCATGAGGGGATTCAGTGGGCAGGAACTGCATAGACTCACTGTGATTACCCGACACGCTCAGGTTAATGGGAAACGTAGTGTGGGTGACTCTGCCAATAGGCGTCCATCCAACACTCTGACGTCCATGGGAATGGACGTCAGAGTTCCCAGCTCCGAAACCAGGGTAGCGTCCATAAATCTCTCGTCGGCCCCAGAGTCAATGAGCACCCGGAGAGATTTGGACCGGTCAGCCCTCAACAGGGTAGCTTGGAGAGGGGTATGAGAAATGGAAGATGGGGAAACTCCCCGTACGTCTCACCAGCGTACTAGTACCTACTTGATGAGCCTGGTTCTTTAATGGCAGGTAGATAAAAAATGTCCCATAGCGCCACAATACAGACAGCTCTGGGAGACAATCTAGCCCTGCCCAGTTGCATGGGCTCCGGAGGAGATGACTCGACAGCCCTCGGTGTCCTCCGGGAGAACTCGGGCGACATCGGATCCACTCGGAAATGTGGACTTCGGGGATTTCTGGGATTCCTCTGAGGCGAGGTGGAAATCAAGGATGAGTGTCGGTGACAGGGAACAGACTCCCTCTCCCTCCTACGTTCCCGTAGCCGCCCATCGATCCAGATGGTCAAGGCTATGAGGGAGTCGAGGTCCAGGGGCAGCTCTCGGGCTGTGAGCTCGTCTTTAATCACCTCTGATAATCCATGAAGGAACGTGTCGAACAGGACGTCCGGGTTCCAGGCACTCTCAGCCGCCAACATGCGAAAATCCACCGCGTAGTCTGCCACACTACGGGAATCCTGACATAGTTGGAGCAGCTTAGGAGCCGCCTCACTCCCGGACAACGGAGAATCAAACACTTTACGTACATCTGCCATGAACTCCTCCAGTCTGAAGCAAACTGTGGATTGTTGCTCCCACACCGCCGTAGCCCAGGCAAGAGCCCTCCCGGACATCAGCGTTATCACGTACGCTATCCTTGAACGATCCGAGGGAAAGGAAGAGGGCTGCAGCTCAAAGATGAGAGAACACTGGGAGAGAAACACCCGGCAGGATCCGGGATCTCCAGCGTAGCGCTCCGGAGGAGGTAAGCCGGGTTCTTGGGAAGCCGGGGTAGATTGGGGAGAAACGCCGCTGGTAGCGGGGTAATTGACAGTCTGGGGGGTTACTGTAGTGGCGGGCTGCCTCACAGACAATCCACAGAATTGCTCCAGCAATGTGTTGAAGGCACAGTCCTGGCGTTCCGCCAAGGTCTGGAATCGTTCCATAAGACCTTGAAGTAACTCCTTGTGTCTTCCAATGGTGGCTCCCTGGGAGGAGACTGCGTTGCGGAGCTGGTCTGAGTCTGCTGGGTCAGTCATGGCCAGTTCGTACTATCACGACTCAGGATAAGACCCAGATGCAGACAGTTCGAAATAGCAAAAGTTTATTTACAAAAACATGGGGCAGGAAAACGACAGGTCAAGGGCAGGCAGAGGTCAGTAATCCACAGCAGAGTCCGAAAGGTACAGAAACGGCAGGCAGGCTCAGGATCGGGGCAGGCAGAATGGTCAAAACCGGGAAAAAATGGAAAACAGGAGTACGGGAAAAATGCTGGTAGGCTTGACGAGACAACAGAGAACACAGGTATAAATACACAGGGGATAATGGGGAAGATGGTCGACACCTGGAGGGGGGTGGAGACCAGCACAAAGACAGGTGAAACAGATCAGGGTGTGACAGATATAGGGAAAAGGGTGGTATTTGGGACGCATGGAAATTTCTCTCTCTGGATTCTGAACATAGGACTCAGCCAAGCACTCTAAACAGCATGTGTCAGACTACTTAGCAGAAATATGTTACAGAAATACAGAGATGCATAATTCAACTCTGCTAATGGACCTAACTGACAGAACTGCTGCTGCGCTTAAAGGCGCTGCATGGTCAGTCCGACATCTGCATTGGCCGTGCAGCATTTACGGTGATACAGCCTCTGCAGAAGGCAGGGCATTCATTGCTCTTCGCGGAGCAGCACAGAGCTGTTGTGAAGGAAGTTGTCAAGGAAGTGAGTTTGTGTTTATACAGGACCTCCCGCCCCACCCACCGTCAACCAATCATGTCAATGCGGAGCTATACGGAACCATTGTTACAAAATTTGGGCGGCGCACGCCGATGCAGTACGGAGCTTAATTTGGCATCTGCGTGCCTCTGGAGGCTCCGCAATTGCGTCACACCCTCCATACGGAGCACCGACCACATTTTGTCGGATTGAGCATAAATTGGCTTTTATTGAAAACTGACTGCAAATCTCTCTCTCCCTCTCTGTCTCTGTCTCTCTCGCTCGCGCTCTTTCATCCTCTCTCTATCTCTCTCGCTCCCTCTCTCTATCACCCTCTATTTCTCTCTCACTCCCGCCCCTCTCTCTCCCCCTCCCTCTCTCTCTCCTTCTCTCTCTCTCCCCAGTCATCAATGCTGGTATGAGGAAGTTCTACCTCCAGGCCAATGATCAGCAGGATCTGGTAGAGTGGGTCAACGTGCTCAACAACGCCACCAAGATCACAGTGAGTCCCCTGCCCTGTCACCTGTCAAAAGTAGTACATCCTCCCACATTGCCACCTCCTGTAGTACAAGACTACTTCCATCTCAACCCCCGTTAGAAAAATGATCTGTGATTCAGAATTAGGATATGGTATCCCAGTTCAGCTAGTGTGAGTGGGATGGAGGAGGATGACAAGACCAGCATACCTCACGTGTGTCTACTGTCAAGTCAACAGTGGAGAGAGAGAAAGACATTATGAAGCACTCATCTGCTTGGTCCAGGAGCCCCTGTCTGTTTCCTACAAGGCATCCAAACCCCTCTGGACGGGGGATCATTTCCCTTACTGTGTCACTGAGGGCTACAGCAGCAACCGTGGCTTTCTCTGCTCCACTCCCTCCCCTCTGACTAGCCCTCGCATACACACAGGCCCGCATACACACACAGCAGAGCAGGCAGGACAAAGGGGAAGGCGAGTGCTCTGAGTCACGGACTGTCTCTAAGGAAAAGGCAGTGCCGGGATCGAACAGGACAGGACAGGACAGAACAGTGTGCCTATGGATCAGCTTTCACTGGGATTCACTGGAGAGGATGTTCCACTCTAATTCCTCTTAAACCACATTCATGTACGGGGAATGGACTGGGAATGGACTGGGAATGGACTGGGCGTTGAGTATAAAGTAACATAATAATAAGTTATGTAATAACTTCGCACTGTATTGAAGTCTCATCAAACTCTGTTGACTCTCATGTTCTCTTTATTGGGTTTAGTCCTGCTGCTGACACTGCAACACAGTCTCACAGTCCACTCAACAAGGTCACACACAAACACACACACACTCACACACACACACACTCACACACACAAACACACACACACACTCACACACACACTCACACACACACTCTCTCACACACTCACACACACACACACACACACACTCTCTCACACACACACACACTCTCTCTCACACACACACACACACACACACACACACACACACACACACACACACACACACACTCCATATATTGTACCACACACTTCTATTAATACAGACGGCTGTCAATGTTTGACTGTGTGTGTGTGTGTGCACTGGAGTGTGATACCTGACCTGAGCATACACACACACACACACACACACACAAACACACACACACACTAATCGATTACCCCAGTCACCACTCAGTGTAGCAGTGGCTCTCTGAAGCCCCCAGGCTAGAGTTGATGGAAAATAGACTAACGAGCAGGCAGAGTACATCATCGTGTCACTACAGAGACTGCAGAGGGACACATCTAACAAGGGTTTGGAGCATGTTGGCCCCTGATGCATTCTGGGAGTTTATGTTTATTTGACATGTTCCAGGTGCCAAAGTCGGGGGATGGCCAGCCCAGTGCAGAGATGCCCCAGGAGGGGCTGGGTGCCATGAAGCAGATCTCCTATAAGACAGAGATCATAGGTGGAGTACCCATCATCACTGCCACACAGGTAGGGAAGATGCAGCAGTCTGGCCCAGCACTAACCAGGCCCTAACCAAACATGAGTAAGGTTGCAAAAATTCAGGAAACTTTACCAACATTCTCAGGTTTTCCAGAAGTCCCGGTTGGGATATTCCTGGAATCAAGAAGGAATAAGCAGGATATCCAGGATTCCTTCACCTGGGATTTCTGGAAAACCTGGGGAGTTTCTGGAATTTTGGGAGAGTTACTGAAAATGTGCAATCCTAAACACGAGTAAATGGACATATCTGACATATGTTTGAAGGCCATCTGCTCTACTGTGGCTTGGAACAGTTTAGTCAAATCTGTCAAATGGGGTTTGGGACAGTAACAAGCGACATTCCATAACTGAGTTTTTGTTCCCTTACTAACTTGATTTCAGCCATATTAATCAGCTATATAAATAGATGGTCTGTCTGAATAGAAATGTCCATGGATCAGGCCATCTTTTAGATAGTGACAGACATTGAACTTAATGTTCCTCTGAGGAGGAGCTCACTCTGTGCTGTGTTTTCTGGTACGTATGAGCAGTACAAGTCATATCCTGTCTTGTGCTGGTATCTGGTATGTAGCCTGGCATCTTAAGAAATAGTGGCTGAAAGTGGCATCCAGATGCACAAGCTATGGTCTATGATGTCACTTCCTGTGTGGGTGGTGGCGGTGCAGTGGGCCGGCCTCAACTTCAGTTTGACGGTTACGGAACAGGCGGTGAATTCTCTATCATTATTGGTTGCTGTTAACACACATTTCTAGCCACTGGAGATGATGATATGGTGGGGGCTTGACACACACACTATCTGATTGTGTCTGTCAGTCTGTCTGTGTGTGTGTCTGTATGTGTGTCTGTCAGTGTGTCTTTCTGTGTGTCTGTCAGTGTCTGTCTGTGTGTCTGTCAGTGTCTGTCTGTCTGTCTGTGTGTCTGTCTGTGTTTGTGTGTGTGTGTGTGTGGTGCGTTGATTGCTTGTGCGTGTGCATATACTCCCATGCGTGTGTGTTTGTACACTTCTATGTGTGTGTCCTGTGGTGCAGGAGCAGGGCGACGGGGGGCAGAACGGAGCAGAGCGGGGGGGCCAGCGGAAGGCCCACAGCCAGCTGCCCTACTTCCTGGGGCGAGGGGCACAGGACCAGGCGCTCATCAAGGCTGGATACTGTGTCAAGCAGGGAGCCGTGGTGAGTAGACAGTGGGAGAACTCTTTCTGGTGCTGTAGCAGCAGCCTACACTCAGACTAGGGTCGCATTCATACGGGAATGCAATGGAAAATGTTTCGGTCCGTTTTCTTCCTTGTGGTGGCTAGTGAGTACACCACAAGCTCAGAGAGATTCTCCCTCAGCTACAAGCTTTTTATACTAGCAGTATTCCTGGTTGTGTGTGGTTGTCGTCCTATAGGACTATGATGTGTTGGAGTTGGATAGCCGCAGGCTTCTGACCAGATGTTTCAGAGGGTGAATTGTATCACTCATTGTTGTCCTGCCTTTGACCTAACTTCTCTTAGCGCTCTGTTAATGGAATGTATTAACCACAGTAAGCCAGCCATTCTAAAGCAAACAGTGGTCCTATACAATGTCGGAATAGCTATCAATTAGCAGCATTCTTAGCAAGTCAAAAGGATTTGGAGGGCTGGAAATGTTGACCGCCATCTGTAATGTTTTCCTTTCTCTTCTGCAGATGAAGAACTGGAAGAGGAGATACTTCTTACTGGAGGAGAACGCGGTCAGCTACTTTAAGTCAGACCTGGTTAGTGAGAACATCTCTCTCCTCTCCCCCTTCTGCGGGTGGCTGTGAGCAAGGTGACACACACAATTCAAAGGAGCTGCGTGACCCCGTTGGCTAGCAGTTTGTCTTTGTTTTGCACCTGTGTTTCACAGACCCCTAGAGCCCCGGACAGACACACTAAGATCAGATAAGAGCTGACTCCAGGCCAGTGCATTGTTCCAGGCTCCCAAAGCTCTTGGCACAGCTACTAATAAAACGGACAAGCCTGGTTTTGATTCATCATCCATGCTTGCCAGATTCTCAGCATTTATATTCTGTACTGTAGCTAGATGAATGCTACATTGTTGATAGATCTGTTTGACCCTCACACATTCTGCACCTCCTCTCTCATGATCTGAGAGGTAGAGAACAGGTTCAGACAAGAGGGACAAGCTGTCTCCCTCCGTTACTCCCTTAGTTTGTTGGATAAGGAGTGGCTGGTGTAGTGAATGAGCTTGTCTCCCATTGGCCCTAACACATTTTTGGATTTTCTGACAACTATACGTGGTGTGCAACATCCTAAGTTGTCCGAAATCCGAAAATGGTGGTGGAAAATTGTGTTTTATTAAGACACAGTGGTGGGAAAAGTATCCAG